>NC_052515.1:14039755-14182437 GCF_014356525.2 Nilaparvata lugens
ACGTTTTCAAGGTCACCTGAGTCCAAAAACATGATTTTTGGGTGTTTGAAAAACCATGTTTTCAACGTTTTCTCGAGAAAACGGCTCCAACGATTTTCTTCAAATTTATACCCTAGATAGCTATTCATAAGCCCTATAGCCCTATCAACTGACATAAGTCTCATTTCTGGGAAAACTGCAGGAGCTCCGTAATATTCTTGAGAAAATGGCAGATAATCACTATAAAAAACATGTTTTTCACGATTTTCTCAACATTACTTGACCGATTTTTTTCAAATTCATACTCTGTTTAGTTATTTATCAGCTCTATCAACTGGCATGAGTCTCCTCACTGAGTAACTGATGGGGGGTCCACCCCATCCTTGAGAAATGGACTTAGTAACCTCTTCTCGTGCAGGAGGTAGGTAAGTAGCGCAGTTCATAAAGAACACATAGTCGAGATATTATTTTCATCTGTAGAACAGCTGTTTTGACGACTTTAAAAAAATGACGACTAAAAAAATCATCGAATTTCACAATTTACACAAAGGAAAAAGTACTCTGAAAACATTATACAGAAGTCTGATCGTAGTTTCCAAATGAGCAAGGAAGTTATGTGAGTGTACTACACCAATTTTTATAAATTGAATGAAAAACACACCGATATTGTTAGAACCATCAATAGGTCTATATAAACAGTTGGAGATCAATAATTTTTCAAATAACTGGAAGCTTGAAAATTGGGCAGCAGAATATACAGTGTGGGTGAAGCCCTACGATTGGTCATTAGCCGTAGACCAATGAAAATTGAGCTCAATCATCGTTGGCCAAGAGATGACCAGACACGCTCAAGCTTCCTTGGGGATGATATTTTTTATGAAACAAATCAATGCATTGAGAATATTCTCAATAGATTGTTCAAAAAATAAATCGCTCTCCTCCTTAGTAACTCATCGTCATTTACTTCCATTCTGATTCCAAAAGTGATCTCCATCTTTGTCTTGACACGTTTCAACTTAAAACTTTGAAAATCTCGAATATGAGAATTTCAGACGAAAATCCTTGTGATGGAAAATGACCTCCTGTTTTTTCATTCGCCTTGCAACTATAGGAAAAATTCGAAACACAAGAAGCCACTGAAAAGTCAGTCACACCTAAAAAGTGAAGAATTCTGGAGCTTCTAAGCAGACCACAACTTTGCATGTAATGATCTGAGTTTGACAATGTTTTCAAAGAATATTTTCACTTTGTGACCATGGATATCAACTGCCTTTAAAAAGTTTTGGGTTTCAAGTGGTTTCAAGACTTTAAAGGTTTGAAGTGGTTATATAAGGAAGGATAGGAAGCTATTCCCAACATGCATGACTTGGTAAAAAAGCATAGCCCACATCAAAGGTGTTTCTAGGAATATCTCTTTTTTCTTGATGAAATATCTGGAGATTACCTTAACATTGAACCAGATTCATGTTTTCTACTCGAGTTGGCTACTATCCTGACTTCAAGATTTCCTGACAAAGAGCCCTAATAAAGCCAGTATTGATTTTTTGACTCACAATTTTTTGTTGTACTTATAAATTTTAGTAGATTGAATGGAACTTAACAAGCACGTGATCACATCAAAAAATATTTGTCAAGCTAAGTCCAATCTAGAATAATTTATAAAGACGGCAAAAGAGGCTACATACAAAAATCGATGTGTGAAACTAGAATAATTATGCCAAACAGCCAAATGGTTTCTTGTTGGTTTGTATTCATCAGTTAGTAATTATGAGAAATTTATATCCAAATGCAATATAATATATGAAAATTGTATGGTAATGAATAAATAAATATCGGGGCACCGAGCTTCGCTCGTTATTTATTTATTGACTTTTGATGAACCGAACACAATTCTTTAAAATGATTGGGGAAGTACTAATAGGCACAGCCCAAAACAGTTTCTTTCCCGAATTTTGATTTATGCTACAAATAGTCCAGAAAAAAAATATGTACCATACACATGAATTCAGGTTCAATTTTCTGTTCAAAACATTTGAAAACAAAAAAATTATAATTTAGATTTTGAACAAACCAAATTGAATAACAAAATAACACTCACTAATCACTTAAAATTGTCAAATAATGATAACTTTGAAAATTATGATGTACTCTAGTTTAGGAGGATTATCATGATTGTCATGTCAACAAATCAGAATATGTTGATCGAGTCGATTAAATTGTCTAGCTAGATAAAATTTCTCGCTGATTGATTATGATTACACAGCTGAAAGTAATTCTATCTCTCTCCCACACAGGCACACGCATCTTCTGTTATCGAGAGACGACGAAATTATCATCTGTTTTCCACGGTTGAATTATCCTTTCAATGTCATTCAGCGAGTTTTCCCAAAAATGAGACCTAGTGCAATCGAATTTTCATATCATAAACCTACTATGTTCCAAATCTCGTGAAAATCGTTAGAGCCGTTTTCGAGATCCGTAAAACATAAATAACCAGATAAATAAAAATAGCCAAATATGAAATTAACCATATATAAAAATAACCAGATATATAAATAAATAAATTGCTCGCTCAATATAATAGGGTAGAATTCATAAGAACGGCAAAAGATCGTAGGTTACATCCAAAAATCGGAGTGTGTGAAATTAGACTTATGCCAAAAAGCCAAATGGTCTTCTTATGGCTTATATTCATCAGTTAGTAAATAAATGTGAGAAATTTATAAACAGATTCAATATAATATATGAAGATTGTAATGTATTGTGATGTAATGAATAAGTATTTATAATCATGAATAGGAGCAACAGATGATTCAATTAGAACTTTTAAATTCGAGTAACTGTTGAAAGAAACTAGTTATTTTGGAGATTATTATTTCAAATTTCAATATATCCAGTAGGAGTTCATTAATAATAATGTTATCTCCCCCGAAGAGAATGGGAAATATTCCATTAAAACATGAAGGACTTCCCTAACAAGTAATCTCCTCCCACACTTTCAGAGCAGAATTTTCCTGGTTTCTTGAAATCTTCCAAGTATAACATAAGAAATGAGGCTAACTTGTACAATATCGCTCAGAATTCCAATAATGAGAAGCTTACTGCCTGATAAGATGCATAAGGCGACCGCCATCTTGGAACTGATTAAAAACTCAATATCCGGTAAAAAATGAAGGGGGAGAGGCTGAAATTTGCAAAAATCCATAGAGTACTCAGGTAGCTGAGAGAGACAGTAACTGAGTGAGGAAGAGAGAGTGAATGAGTGAGTGAGGGGGAGAGAAAGATATATGAAGTGAGAGAGAGTGAGAGAATGAGAGAGAGAGAGTGTGAGGGGGAGAGAAAGATATATGAAGTGAGAGAGAGAGAGAATGTGAGAGAGAGTGTGTGTGAGAGTGGGAGAGAAAGAGATATATGCAGGGAGAGAGAGAGAGAAAGAGTGGGAGAGAAAGAGATATATGCAGGGATTGATTGATTGATTGAGTACTTTATTTATGTAGATTACAATATATACTGGCTTATACACTTATATACAATAGCTTGCAATACAGCAAAATTATAGATGAATTTACATAATATAGACAAAAAAATAATTATTGAACTGTATATGATATGAAAAGTAATTGTGATATAATAACTATAGATATTATATTGTTATGCATCTACATAAATTGGCGGAGCTTTGGACATATCAATGTCCATCTTCGAAAAGAATATTAAAAATATCCTTCCACTAACTCTCTACCAAAAGAGAGAGAGAGAGAGAGAGTGTGTGTGGGAGTGGGAGAGAATGATATATATGCAGGGAGAGAGAGAGAGAATGAGTGAGTGTGGGAGAGAAAGATACATGAAGGGAGAGAAAGTGAGTGTGATGGATTCATAGAGTGCTGATGTTCCTGAGAGAGATAGAGAAACCGGATTATGAAGTATATGATGCCAAATCTTTTTTCGAATATTTTTTGAGGGAACGTCCACGTATTTTGATAGAATTTCCTTGAATTTTACTGGATTTTATTTTTTGGTCCAAATTGATTACAGTATCCCACCTTCAGTGTTTATGTATTGGCCCTGCAATCTATTTGCCAAACAGTGGCGCCATTTCACGAAACTGTTAGGGGGGGGGGGATCAAGAGGTTTTTTTTGGGGGGGGAGAAGGGATACCACCGAAGAATTGAGAATCCTGGGTTTTTCCCCATAAATGTTACATTCGAAGATGTTATAATATGCTTCATTTTTTCCAGTTCTATACAAAACATCAATACAAACATATACATTATTAGTTATAATCATGAAATAAATATTGGAAATATAGGTGTCTACAGATAGGCCCTAAAGTGAGAATACACTGAAACAGATTTCTTAAAAATCATGGAAAAAGATAAATTTTGTTTTACAATGACAATTTCAACAATTTCATCGGGGATCATATTCTAATTGGAAAATAACTTTCAGTTAGAAAGCTAAAGAAACATTAAGCTGATTGTGCCCTTCCTTCTGCTTTCACTGTGACATCTTGCAACTTTTTCAATTCTCACGTTGAAATTTATGCAATAACTCACTTATTGTGCCCTGATCAATAATTGCACCCATTCTATATTCAAGCTTCAACTATACCACAGAGAAAAATATACAGTATTCTTTATTACTCCGTACCCTTATCCATATTTCCAAGGAGGCATTGACAAGACAGAGAATCGGCAACGTTGTTCTCCTATCTTTCTTCACTGCCATTATAACGTGGACCTCACTATGGTATAAATCATCTAGTATATGACTAGTATCTAGTCAGTGAATAATAAGCTATACTATTCAGACTTACGCCATAATTGTTTCAATAATTTCTTACAATTGAGATTGAATATTTTGGTATTCCTTATATCTACATGGTTCACGAACAATTTGGCAACAGCGCAGAGTTTGGAAAGGATGGAGCTATCGGCTTTGTCCAATGGCAGACAAGGACAGAGGATAGAAGTTGATCAGGCGCTGACTTTATAACATGAATCTCACGAATTCGAACTGAAATTTCACGTGAAGTCAAAATACAAAGCTGATGAAAACAGTTCGAAATAATACAACGTGTTGCAGTGACGTCATCAACGTCAACCGACGATTAAAACAGATCCACGAAACACCAGACAGTGACCATCTTTATTAACAAAACAAAAAAAAAACCTGTTTCAAAAAGCAATTGATTTTCAGTCATGGCAGAATCGCTGACCATTAAAATTTCCAAACACGTCCCTTCAGTTGGGGAACAAAGAGGGGCTTAGAGACCTTCCAGAGGGTTTTTTGGGGTCGGAGGGAGGCTGAGGAGCCCCTAAAACGAACCCATCCAACTGTCACAATGCGCTGGCAAACAGACAGACAAACAGACAACACCAACAAAACTTTCATTTGTTTCGCTGTTTGCCCTCGGAAATAATCAGCGCTGATGAGACAGGTCAGATAGCTGTGGTGGAGAGGTGGAGGAGGAGGAGGTTGTGGAGAAGGAGGTGGAGGATGAGGTGTTGAAGGAGGAGGAGGAGGAGGAGTGAGAGGAGGAGGAGAAGAAGGAGGAGGAGAAGGATGATGATGATGATGAGGAGGACTTGTCGAAGGAGAAGGAGGAGGAGAATGGCACGGTGGTGTATGAGGAGTAGCAGATGGAGAAGTTGGAGAAGAAGAAAGAGGTACAGGTGTAGGATAAAAAGGAGGAGGAAGAGGAGGAGAAGTAGAATGCCCAGTGCATAAAACCATTGATAAATATGTTGATAATGATGGGAGAAATGATGTTTGAAGATGTGAAGGAGAAGATGAAGAAGATAAAGGAACAGAAGAGGGGGTAGTATCGAGGGAGTAGGAGCAGATGAAGAGGGTGGTGGTGGAAGAGGCCAAGGTGTTAAAAATAATATAATTGCCTTACAAATAAATGCACTCATTAATTTATTCTCCATTCAATTAACTATTTTGTTTCTGCTGCTTGGAAGTATTTTGAGGTTGAGCTTTATCTACCCTTACAAAATGTTATATAGTAGTTACGGTATTGAATTTATATTATTGCTTACAAACATTATTCGTATTATAAATTTCTTCAACATGGGAAGACCGATTTCAGAAGTCGTCAAATCTACAAAAACCATTGAAGAAATATTTCGATTTCGTCACCAATCTTGAATTCATTTCCATTTCTATTTGAAAATCCAACAAGACAAGGGCTGCAGCAATCATCAATAAAACTCTTGCATGCACAATAAATACCTGGTATAATTCTCCCAGTCTTTTTTCAATCTTTCTATGGGTCTCCAGTACACAGAAAAACTGTACAAATCCTTAGAATTTGATCCTCATTGACTCCACTATAGGGACCTTGGCTGAGTAAATATGGGGTGAAAACGACTCGTTTATCAGCATATCTTCTCTCACACTCTCTTCCCTTACAAATCTCATATATCTTTCTCCCTCTTTCCCTACCACACTCTATCTCTTTCTCCTCTTCTATCTCACATTCTCTCTTTCTTTATTTCTCTCTATATCTTTCCTTTCTCCCTTATCTGTCTCACTCTCTCAACCCTCTCTCATTCTATTGACTCACTCTCTTGATTTGGCTCTGGTCAAATGGAATGAGGTTTGCATGATGTACCATGATGCTACCGTATTGACTGCAGCATTGTCATGGTAGGCTACTGATGCTTATGATGCTGATGATGATGATGCTTATGATGATGATGATGATGATGGTGGTGGATGCATTGTGGCTGAGGATTCCATGCTGATTCAGCCGTTAAATCACTAATTGGCTGTCCGAACTCAGTAGGCCTTTCTCCCCTCAATCAAACTTCAACTTTCAATCTCTCTCACTTTCTCTCATTCTCTCTTTCTGTCACTCTAACTCTCTCTCACTCTCAGACTCTCTTTCTCACTTTCTCTTTTACACCCTCGTCAGTTATTTCTTTCCCTCACCCTAATCATCCTTCATTCTTCAACCACTACCAGTCATTCTCTCTCTTTTGCGTTTTGAAAATACTTACCAATTCTTTGGTTATAGCATTTTCTCAAGTTTTCTACTCCATTCTTCCTTCGATAGTTTTTCACACTCTAGTTCAATATCAGTTCATATATTTTCATCTCTACATTCCATTGATATCTTGTAGTTCTTCTTATTCCACAACTACAAAGTTGAGAGGATTTAGTCGGTTCATCTTTCACAAATAAGTACAAGACATTCTTGACGAATTACAAGAGCAAGTACAAGACGACTAAAAGAATTGATAACAAAAAAGAATTGATAACACAGTCACATCCATTGGAATAACGTTCGACTGGGACTACTACGAGAGATTGACAATGATGTAACAAATACAGCAGCGTGTTATTCATTTGTAAAGTTCGCTGAGACAACAACACATCTTCTCATGCGATAGGGCTATCATATTCTCAATGTCACAGCCTTAGAGAGAGTCGAACAGCTCATTTCAATTCAATGCAATATTCAATTCGTTTATTTTCACTTGGCATAACAATACATGTACATATATATTCTGATTTTCAACAAAATAAGAATTACATTTTACATGAAACAGTACAAAATAATAAAATTGATCGAGTGGAATTCCTCCAATATGACTATAGTGTGGTCCACGGTAGTTAGATGAAAACGGTAGGGGCCACGAAATGTGTGCGCAGTGGCCAGCTAGCTAGATTACGTCATCGCCACCAACCGAGGCTTTCAACACCTATTGGCAATTTATGAAACTTATTTCTTAAAAACAGATGATTGAATATAAAATTACGTCAGCTACACCGGAAATTTAGCACAAACATGCGCGTGACACCTACCGTCTTCTTCTATATACCGTGGTGTGGTCCACGTTATAATGGCAGTAGATAAAGATAGAAGAATAGCGATGCTGATTCTCTGCATTAATTAATTATATTTCTACACTGTCAAAGACATAATTGTCATCGTTGTGGACCTAGAAAAGGATTGTACCACCGGCTTTGTCGAATAATAGAGAAGGATAGCAAAACTGAAGCTGATCTAATACTGTCATTATAACGTGGACCTCACTATATGCATCTGAATTAATACAAACAGTATTATTCAATTTGTTTATTTGATAAATAGTCACATGGTATTATATTTAATTCCATAATTAAATCAGAATATTTTTTGGTAATATTAATTGTATTGTTCAATCATCACAATTTAGTTGATTATCTGCGTATGATTCTTGATGATTTGCTTGATCAGATCTTCAAATATTCTACAAGATGTAAAGATGGAACAGTTTTTTTATCTTGGGATATTGTTTTTGGGATATTGCAGACAGAAACAGTGTGAGTGAGTGAGTGAATTAGTGAGTGATTGAATGAGTAATTGTACGAGTGAGTGAATGAATGAGTGAAAGAGTAAGTGAGTGAGTGAGTGAATGAGTGAAAGAGTAAGTGAGTGAGTGAGTGAATGTATGAGTGAATGAGTGATTTTATGATTGAGTGAATCAATGAGTGAGTAGAAGAGTAAGATTGAGAGAGAGAGAGAGTGAGTGAACGAGTGAGTGTATGAACGAGTGAGTGAGAGAGAGAGAGAGATTAGATTAGATTGGATTACTTTATTTATGTATGTTACAATAATTACTGGCTTATACACCAATTTAAATGACGATAATGCTAGTTATTCAAAGAATTCTACAGAGTATAAATAATAATATTGATCAATGAGAATAAAGATTGAATGCAATTAAAATAACGATAATATAATAATGTGATGTAACTCCATAAATCGGCTGTGTTTCAACAAATGATTGTCGATTTTCTAAGAAGGATATAACATATCCTTCCCATTAACACACAACCGGGAGAGAGAGAGAGAGAGAGAGAGAGAGAGGGAGAGTGAATGAATGAGTTTATGAATGAGTGAGTGAGAGAGAGAGTGGATGAATGAGTGTATGAGTGAGTGAGTTAGAAAGTAAGTGAGTGAGTGAGTGAGAGAGAGAGAGTGACAGTGAATAAATGAGTGAGTGAGTGAGTGAATGATTGAATGAGTGAGAGTGAGTGAGTGAGTGATATGTAGCATTGTCACCCCAAGCTCATGAGCCAGCGTGTGAAGTCTGTCATGTCAACATGCATGGAAGCTCAGAGATCAGTCATGAGGGGTCGATCACATGTTCTGCCCCCCCCTCTTATCCTTCTTCACCACTTCCTCTACATCACCTCTCCCCCTCCTCTCATCTTCATCATTGTATCACTCCCTCCTCTTCCACCTCTACACCTCTTTCTCATCCCCTCTTACCCAATCATCATCTTCCTCCCTTTCACTATCATCCTCACACCTCTTTTTCCTCTCCTCTTACCCACTCACCTTCTTCCTCCCTTACCTCCTCCCTTCGTCCCTATCTTCTCCCTCCTACAACCCCCTCCAACCACCTAATCCACCATCCATGATCGGAATCAGTTATGCTACATGGTGTCTGTGTGTGTGTTTGTGTGATGTACATGTGTCAGAGTGTGTGTAAATGGTGACCTAAACTGATGCTGATGTATGTGGATGCATGGCTCACATACGAGATTGGAGCTGATTCTCTCTCTGAGAGTGACAGTGTGCTGATTGAGAGTGAGAGAGGAAGATGTGATATGAGATGTGTGAGAGAGATAGAGTGAGAATGTGGGTTGGGCTAGAGCAATTAGTTAGCTGTGAAAGCAGAAAAACTGACAGAAAAAGTTTTAGAATAATTATAATTGATTATTACTAGATAAAAATCCTAATTAGATGCTGTAAACCACCCCGAAGACTACAAATATTGACAGCAAAGTCGAGGTCATCTAGATGGAAATTCGATGAGCGCTACTACTAAAAAATTATTTGTCAGCCCGGGAATATCACAGGTATTTCCATCCGTAGGAGTTTTAGAGTTGCATAACATTTTTGCACAAGCTATTCAGCTATTTATTCACAAAGGCAAATGTTTTAAGACTAGTTGGTGATGCAGTCATGGACGATAAGACAAACGTTTTCATTCATGTTGATTTTATGGATGGAGAGGACATGATGAGTCAGAGATGAAAGAGGTGTCAAGTTTGGTCATAAAAATTGAATTAGCTGTGTTCAATCTATTTTTCTAGAAACTATTCGCTACTTAGAGTTTAGTCAAAATTTATATTGTTCATACTTCTTCTACAGATTCAGATACTAATTTTAGGCTTATTATCTCTCTTCAGATTTGAACGATTTAATAGATAGGGAAAGGGAAGATGACAATGGGGTAAGAGGAGAGGAGAAAGAGGTGTGGAGGTGGAAGAGGAAGGATTGGCTTGAAGGGTTTAGAGTATATACTAAGAGACTACTTGCCACTTAGAGTTTAGTCGAAATAAATCGTTCATACTTTATCTACAGATCCAGTTACCCTTTTCAGGTGAATCACCCTTTAGGTTGCTTACATCTGAATTTCTGAATTCTACAAGAGACACTACTACAATAAAGCAACGAAAAAAAAAGCTTGAAAGATGTAGTTGTCAAGTAGGAAAACAATAGTACCCTGTTTAAACAAATATGCACTGAGTATGTATTGTACTGCTCAAATGGGTCACAAGTGTAGCCTAATATGAATATTTATTAAATGTTATTATAGTACCGTTTTTTGAAATTAATGGAATAATAGAAATTATAACAGCTAGTTTCAGTGATCCACATTATCTTCAGGTTTTAAAAGAATAATGAGAATAAAATAAGGTTTTAAATTTTTTTTTTCTAAAACCTGAAGACGGTGTGGATCACTGAAACTAGTTTTTGCTTTCCGAAAAAAGTTAAAGTACCCCAATTTCTAAATTTCTATACGTTTCAAGGTCCCCTGAGTCCAAAAAAGTGGTTTTTGGGTATGGTCTGTATGTGTGTGTGTGTGTGTGTGAGTGGTGGTGTGTGTGTGTGTGGTGTGTGTGTGTGTGTGTGTGGTGTGTGTGTGTGTGTTGTGTGTGTGTGTGTGTGTGTGTGTGTATGAGTGTATGTGCGTCTGTGTACACGATATCTCATCTCCCCTTCAACGGAATGACTTGAAATTTGGAACTCAAGGTCCTTACAATATACGGATCCGACACGAACAATTTCGATCGAATTCAATTCAAGATGGCGGCTAAAATGGCGAAAATGTTGTCAAAAACAGGGTTTATCGCGATTTTCTCGAAAACGGCTCCAACGATTTTGATTAAAGTTATACCCAAAATAGTTATTGATAAGCTCTATCAACTACCAAAAGTCCCATATCAGTAAAAATTTCAGGAGCCCCGCCCCATCTATGCAAAGTTTGATTTTAGATTCTCAATTATCAGGCTTCAGATACAATTCAAACAAAAAATTCCGAGTGAAAAAGATTGAGCATGAGAATCTCTACAATTAATGTTCAGCAACATTTTCACCTAAAATTGAAAATAAGCTCGAAATTCGAGAAAATGTGATTATCCAATTACAAACTGTTGGCAACTGTTGATTCTATTTAATCATTCACTATGAAGAGATAGCAGATCTCGTATGTATCCAGCGTTATCGTCCTGTAAACAGCTGACTCAGATCTTTGTTTATAAGTAGACTTGAGATGCGCCAGAACAAGATGCGTTAGGTGATCAATTCTCATAACGGCAAGGAAAGTTGTGTGAGTGCGCCACACCAGATTTTTATAATTTATTTTGTATTTTCAATCTACTATTCTATTAATTTCAATAGAATGGTACTATTCTATTCTATAATAAGTATAAGTAGCCCTAATTCATACATTTGGAGAAGATATGTGATATAAATTCATATTTATTATATATATTCATCTCTATTTATATCAGTTGTATGAATAATTGAAATCAGTTCATTCATTTACATCAAAGTAACAAATGGAGAAAACCCTTGAAAAATACTTCCTGGAGTGCCGAACTTCAAGATCTTCTATAGTACTCATGTATTCCTGTACCAATAGCCAGATGTAGCACCAAACCCTTGAAAATCTTCCCCAAGTGTTACCTCTGACCCCTGAGAGTAGAAACCACATTTGCTGGTGTCCTATACTTCACAGCTGTTACTCACTCAAACTTCCTCACTTTCCCTCTCACTCTTTATTCCTCTTACTCTCTCTCTCTCTTTCTCACTCTCTCGCCTCTCTTCGTTTCTCACTCGTAATGATTGTAACTAGTAGTATTCTCGAGTACTGTGTCGTGGTGTGATCCCCTGTCGAGATAACATTATTATATCAAACAGACCTGCTGTGAATCGTGGTTGAGGCTTCAATGCCAACTACCATGAGGAAAGTCTCTCCATGAGGCGGAAGTCCTATCACCCACCTTCAGGTATCAGGAAAGTCCACCCTTATCTATCAGGTTGCACTGCCACCTACCATGAAGGATGTCCTACTACCTACCTTTAGGTATCAGGAAAGTCCACCCTAACCTATCAGATTGCACTGCCACCTACCATGAGGGAAGTCCTACCATCAGGTATCAGGAAAGTCCACCCCAAATTAGACAAGTCCACCCCAATCTATCAACCCCTGATGAGACAGTCGGCCACTCTTCAAATCAGGGAGCAAATAGCATTGATGACCACTTCTGTTCGAATGCATGACTTGAATATTGATGTATATCTGCCGTTTTGTCAGTCCGTATGCACAGTCTGAATTAAATGCTTAGGGTGGCTTCATCCAAGAACGTTACACCATAGAGAAACAACAGCGTGAGTGGATATCCCATGGTATAGGGCGTTTATGTCGCAACTTTTACTGTTATCTCATACTGATAGTCCACGTAGTTCTCTCCTGTGAAGCTTTATGACGCTGGTAGTCTCTCATATTGTGCCGTTTATACACTCTTATCCGCTCAAAACAGTAAAAATCGACAATAGTCGACAGTAATCGGCTTGAGATAACAGTGAATGTTGCGACATGAACGCCCTATACCATGGGATATCTACTTACGCTATTCTTTCTCTATGGTTATACTTAAATTCTGGTTAAAACCATCAGCTGACTGGATTTAAAGACATTATAATAAATGCGACCATACAATGATTTAACGGGTTTAATCGTCAAACCAACTTTAGAAAAAGCGAAACTTAGGCCCTTATGCAGAAGAAATGTCAGCTGTTTGTTCAAAC
Source organism: Nilaparvata lugens (assembly GCF_014356525.2). Lineage (NCBI taxonomy): Eukaryota > Metazoa > Arthropoda > Insecta > Hemiptera > Delphacidae > Nilaparvata > Nilaparvata lugens. The sequence continues at coordinate 14,052,837 of NC_052515.1, forward strand.
CCCGTATAAAATGCATTAGGTTATGATAAATGCAACCATATCTACAGATCAGGGAAGGAGAAGAAGGAGTAGAAAGGGAAGAAGGAGAAGAAGAAGATGAAGAAGAAGAAGAAGAAGAAGAAGAAGAAGAATAAGAAGAGGAGGAAGAAGAAGAGGAGGAAGAAGAAGAGGAGGAGGAGGATGAAGAAGGAAAAACCTCGTTACTTACATCTTCAAAATCTATTCCTCTATCAATTCGCAATTGCGAAAATGAATTTAATAAGGGAATAGGACAGAACTGAACATAAGAACTCATATTATCTCATCACATTCATCCAACGTTAGTAGACAGATTACTGTCTACTAACTTTGACATTCATCTACATTATGTATTCCTCTATTCTCTGTCCATTCAAAATTGCAAAAATGAATGAAATGAGAGAACAGGACAAAATTGAACATATACTTATAATATAATAATATTCATTCGACCAATCAACATACATTGTACAAAATATTTCAGAAAAAAACACTCTTTACTGGTGAAGCAAACACCTTCGAATGCACAATACATTGTATATCAAAGTCTAAATGAAACCCCCAAGGTAATCCTGTGTGGGGCCCTTCTTCATATTTTTATTCACAATAGAAAAAAAATTAAAATGAAATGAGTAGAAATCGAATGAGAATATAGTCATTCTTGGATATTACACATAAATTATTATGAACACCTATTCCCTCATTACATTCATCTTCATAATCTATCCTCCATTCCCTATACATTTGCAAATGCGAAAATGAATGTAATGAGGGAATAGAACAGAACTGGACATAAGAATTGAATTGAATTGAATTTATTGCCAAAATTACAAATACATATTTGTACAATATTAACTTCTAAACCCTTATTACATTCATCTTAAATCATCTATTCCTTCATTCATTCGCAATCACAAAAATTAATGTAGGCTAATGAGGGAAAAGGACAGAACTGTACATAAGAACTCCTAGTCCTTCATTACATCCATTCTTATTGGCTATTCCCTAAATTTCTGTGCTCAGTGGGAATATTCAAATAAGAAATCATTGGAATTTTATTCTCGTTGTACTGGTTACACTGATAATGTGGGAATCCGAATTTGAGGTTGAGTGGTAGAGAGGACTTAAAAGTCCTAATACCGCCTAATTAAGAATTTTTTCATCTTCAATCCGTCTCAAAGTTTGGCAACAGATATTGAGTCAGCCCCATGAGCCAATCATTTTCAGGTTATCGTTGAAGCTCAGGTTACCACTCGAATATCTACAACCACACATATGATATCTTTGAAACAACACGGATACAAGATGATTTCTGAGTTGATTACCTAACTCGTATTATCTATCTGTAGCTATACAAATGTTCAGCTGGTAGCTGTAGTTGGTAACTCTATCAATATAATTATATTTTGTGAGTAAAATAGGTTAGATTTTCGGAGTTTATTCTTATTAATTAGGATAACGATTGAAAAGTACTCTTTACATAAAAAATACAATACTCACATTAACTTCCTGATCCATTAACGTGCCACTAGATACCGGAAATATTCTTTACACTTAAAACATTAAAACATTATTTTATATCAAATTTATCGAAATAATTCAATAGATTATTTGAAGAAGAATAGTTAATTGTATTGGAATCCAATAACCTACTCGAAAATTCCTTCACCTCTCATCTTCAAACTTCAGGGTCATCATTTCAGATTCAATCTGTATATGACAGTTGTTATTGATGGAGTAGCCGTAGTCGAGTGGATAAGATGCTGGCTTTATGATTCAGAGGCCCGGGTTCAAATCCCGGCCCGGGCAAGATATTTATATCGGGCCACTCCCGTGTTTCGGATGGACACGTTAAGCCGTCGGTCCCGGCTGCCTAAAAAGCAGTCGTTAGGTCATGTCAGAGGCCCTGAAATTGATCAGTTGCGACCTGAAAACTCTGACACCAGACCTGAGCCAGCCAGTTCACTCGATATTATTTATTATTTATTTAGTTGTAATTGGACGGGAATAGTACCTACTAGTAAGGTACTGGGTTCGATTCCCGGTCTGACAAATAAATTTTGTAGAGTAGCACTCATGGAATTTCCATCTAGCTGTTTACCCTGTTGTCAATATTTGCAGTAGCAAAAGTCTTCCGGGTGATCTACAGCATTTAATTGGGATTTTCGTTTAATCCTATTATATTAAGCGAGCAATTCATGTTTATCTGTTTATATTTTATTATTTTTATATCTCGTTATGTGGTTATTTTTATAAATGGTTATTCATGTTCAAAGAATTTCGGAAATGGTTCTAACGATTTTCACGAAATTTGGAACATAGTAGGTTTATGATGTAAAAAATCGATTGCACTAGGTCTCATTCTTGGGAAAACTCGCTGAACGACATTAGAAGGATAATTTATCCTATAGGAAAGCACCACATCACTCACAACACAACTGTAAGGATAATTTATCCTTGGCTGAAACAGCTGAGACTTTCGTTGTCTGTGGATAGTGAAAATTGAGCGAGTGATTCTGTGGAAAATCAAAAAATCGAATTCCCGAGATTCATAAGATGACATAGAGCCAGCTGTGAAATATCAACACGATCATTTCAGAGGATAACTGTGTTCTGTTTAACAATAAATAAAAATAACGCTCGGTGGCCCGATATTATTCAAAGAAGTATTCCACTTTCAATATAGTATGAATTTAATATTGTTCAGACAAGATTATAGTATTGTGTAATGTCAATCATGGAAGTATTTCAGTTTCAATATCTTGTGTTACTAATAGTTTGTACACCCTGTCTTGGAATAGCGTTATTATGAGGCAGTGATGGGCTTCTCAACAGTCGACAATGAAATGATGTAAATGCGAGCTCATCTAAGTTAGACGTAATAGGATGGGCGCCACGCAGCTGGAGACCCTTCAATAACCAACCACCTTCCACAACAAAGTCCTCAATTTTGGATAGAGCAAGCAAAGAAGATAGAGTAAGAGAGGAGAAGAGGGAGAAGGAACAAGAGTGAGAAGGAGATGAAGAAGTGGAAGAAGGAGAAGATGACTAAAAAGGAGGAGAACAACAAAAGGAGAATTAAAGGAGAGAAGAGGATTGATTGATCGATTGAGTACTTTATTTATGTAGATTACAATATATACTGGCTTATACACTTATATACAATAGCTTACAATACAGCAACATTATAGATGAATTTACATAATGTAGACTAAGAAAATGATTATTGAACTGTATATGATATGAAAAAGTAATTTGTAATATAATAACTATAGATAATTATATTGTTATGAATCTACATAAATTGGCGGAGCTTTGGACATATCAATGTCCATTCTTCGGAAAGAATATTACAAATAATATCCTCCCCACTAACTCTCTACCAAAAGGAGAGATAGAAGAATAGATGGGTTAGGTGAAAAATAGTGGAACAGAGAGTAAAATATGATAAAACAGAGAAAAATGGACTGGAGTGAGATGATAGAGTCCCAATCATGAAAGAAGGAACAAAGGAAGATAACGTAAGAGAGAAGAAAAAGAGAAAAGAAGAGGACAGTGAAGAAGAGATGATGAGGTGGGGAATAGTGTGACAGAGAGATTGATAAAGCAGAGAGAAATGGACTGGAATGAGATAACAAAGTCGAAAAATTTAAGAAATCAACAGAGGTAGATGAAGTGAAGAACAGTGGAGCAGAGAGAATGATGAAGTGAGACAGAAGAAGGAGGAGAGAAGGTAACAGGAGAGAGAAGGAGAAAAGATGAGGTGAAGACAGTGGAGCAGAGAGAATGATGAAGTGAGACAGAAGAAGGAGGAGAGAAGGTAACAGGTGAGAGAAGGAGAAAAGATGAGGTGAAGAACAGTGGAGCAGAGAGAATGATGAAGTGAGACAGAAGAAGGAGGAGAGAAGATAACAGGAGAGAGAAGGGGAAAAGATGAGATGAAGGACAGTAGTAGTAGAAGAAGAAGAAGAAGAAGAAGAAGAAGAAGAAGAAGAAGAGAAGAAGAAGATTGGATCAGAGAGCACCAAATGATGAAGCAGATGGAAATCTATAAGAGTGAGATGAAGAAGTAGGAGGAGAAGGCTGACAATGGGAACAGGAAACCGCAGAAGGGAAAGTCAGCGATGGAAACTAATTTTCCACAATAGCTGGGAAATTATCTTCGGTGACAAGTCACTGTCCGTAGGCAGCTGTGTGCTGGGAAAACTTGGGGAAAACCACGATTCACCATCTGTAACCTTAGTTCATCTTGGCAATTTTTCCAGAGTTTTTTGTGATTGAATGGGATTCTAGTATTACCTCTCAAGATTCTTTTGTTTTTACTAGTGTTCTCTTGATGTTATTTTCTGCCTTTTCATTTATTCCATTCATAACAGTCATATATCATAATATACAATAATGAATGTTGAATATAAATACTAAGAAATTGTCAAAAATAAATGTAGAACTGGAAAGTGAGCCATAGGCATAGCCCAGAATTGATTCTCTCTCGATTTTTGATCAATAAAAGTTTTTCATGGAATAATGTTGAGAAGAATATAGCAGACCTCATGATTGTATTATCATCACAGTTCCATTTTGCAAGTTCACTCTTGATTTGATAAATTTTCAGTTCCCTCCAAATAGTCCTATTCTATTTCAATTTTCAAATGACTTTTGATTTTTATTCTTTTTTGGGAATTAGAGGAGAAAGATCATTGTTAGCAACTATATTTTCAAGTTGGTTTATCATAAATTATTAATTCGCCTTTTTATTATCTATAAGTTGTAGAATACATATATTGTGGGAGAAGGAAAGATCGTAACAGCTGATGAGGTACATTGCGTATAAATGTGGAAGAAAATATTTGGAATACTTAGACGTGTCTAGTCTCGGCCAATGACAGTCGTGCTCAACCTTTTTTGGTTGACAGCTACTGGCCAATCGTAGTGCTTCACCCACACTATGAATTTGGCTGCTCGATGTTCAAGCTTTCTGTTAACTAGAGTGTAACAATCGAAACAAGAGTCATAGGCTACACATCTGCTTCTTCAACATCCTAAATTGGAAGTTTTTAAATAATGAACATTCAATATCTTGAATCGTTCGATGAATGATGTGGTTTCGACGATATTCATTTATTTAATCATTCATTGTATAAAACACTATAATCATAATACAATTATGACATTGAAGGAAAAACTAGGCTGAGACTATACTATTCCTCACCAGAAATTTTGATAAAATGTTTATGTTGTCCAAAGGTCAAGGCTATGAAATCACACACTGCGTAGTTCTGAATGCATTCAGTTATAAATCATTCACACTTTTTTAAACATTAGTTCTATTCATCAGGATTTTTTCATTTTATGAATTCAAAATTCTCAATTCATTATTTTTGGCCCGAAAATCAAGTGATTTTTAGCCATTTGAAAATGTTGAATCCATAAAATGAAAAAATCCTGATCAATGAAAGTAATGTTTGAAAATAGTGAATGATATTATAATTGAATGCATTCAGAACTACGTCTTACTCCAACCAAAAGACGCTCAATCTTAGCAAGAAGAGAGTTTACATCGTATGCAACTAGAAATTTCATCACAATGTGCAACATTGTCTTGAGACAAACGTCATTTACACAGAGGGCAGAGTATTGTGCTGCTACTGTGGAATATCCCAGGGGCACAATCACTGTATCGCTGCTGGGAGATGCAGTGAGCAAATTACAATTTCATTTGCATACATTTCAACATACTGATTCTGTATTCATCCTTCACCGAATCAGTTTATCATTCACTATTCATTTTCATTTTCTTCTTCTTCCACCTCTTCTCTTTGTTCTTGCTCTTATTCTTGTTCTTGTTTTTGTACGTGTTCTTCTCCTTCTTCTTTTTTTCTCATTCTTTCTTCTCTTCTCTTCTCCTTCTTCATCTTCTTCTTCTACTCCTACTCCTTGATCATCCTGCAGTATTGTCATCTTTTTCATTTTCAGTTCTATGAGATACATTGAAGATATCACTTCAAAAGTTTATTTTTTTTGTAGCATATTAATTTCTTGTCCTAGTTCTAGTTCGTCTCAATTTTCTTGCTGCATGGAGTTTGTCCTCCTCTTTTGTCCTTGCTGTTCCTTTAATATATATTGCACTTTTGTGTTACTTTCTTTCTTCTTCCAGAAACTCCTTCAATTGGAATAAATTCAATTTCCTCTATTCGTCAAAGTTTGTAAATAACAATGACAATAGTCATTCATCACAAACAATAGAGCCCCTCTATTGAACCTATAATTTTTCATTTATCCAATTTCTCCTCTTCTTATCAATAATGTTGATAATTATGTACAGAAAATTTATAAAATGAAATTTATTAGTCTGCTAATTGCCTGGAATGTGCATTGATTGTTGGTTATTCATTTCAAATGAAGGGAAAGTAGATGAACATTTAATAAACATGTATTTTCTAAACTAAAACTCCTCACCCTGTCATATTATGCAAGTTCCGACTCGGCAAAATAATCCATTGCTTTTTTTCTTTCTTAATTGAAATTTGAAGGTGCCCCAAACAGGACTTTTGGTCCTCGAGGTACTTGAAATTATTTATCCTTTTTTGATGTAAATGAATTATTGTGATTTCTTTGTACAACGTGTAATTGTATTATTTTTATTTTCTTTATTTTTTATAATTTGCAAGATTGTTGTTGTTGTTTTATATCTACTGTACTATTCATAATTTCTAATTATGTGTAATGTATAAATTGGAAGAATAAATAAATTTATTATTATTATTCCTTCCTAACCTTATTCTTCCCCCTCTCATTCCCTTCCACTCTTCTTCCGAATCTTTCTCATAAGTTTCTCAAATCTGCATGAATGTAGTCCTCCATAAGGCAAATCTTACCCTGTGGTGAGAACTTTTAGAAATTAGCTGACTCCCCAGATGCACTTCGCAACAACAAGTTTGGGGTTTGCAGAGTTCCTTCAATGTTTTATTCATCCCATTTTGTCTCATATTGTTGGACTTTCCCTGATTGGACTTTTCTGATCTTCTGAAACAATTTAAATATGGAAATCTTAGTGTCATTTGGGAATGTCCTCTGGACAAAGTCAATTTTGTTGTCAAACGAACTTGACCTGTAAAAAGGTTCGAAGAATTCGTGTTCAAAATCTGAAGCTGATTGATCGATTCTCTCTAAAGTTCTTGTCGAACATACAAACAGATAGAAAACGACTCTGGGCTCTAGTAAGTCAAAAGTGAGAACTTCGCTAACGCTCGTTCAATCAATTATAAATCACATTTATTTGTGGAATATCAGTTATATTAGTTATGAATTTGAATTGAAGTTGAAGTTAAATATCGGGGCACCGAGCTTCGCTCGTTATTTTTATTTATTGAAAAACAGAATACCTTTCTCTAAAATGATCGTGTTTATATTTCACAGCTGGCTATACGTCATCTTATGAATTTCGGGGATGCGATTTTTTTATTTTTCACATACTCACTTTTTTACTATCCACAGCTGTTTCAGCCAAGGATGAATAATCCTTTTCATGTCGTTCAACAAGTTTTCCCAAGGATGAGACCTAGAGCAATCGAATCTTAATATCATAAACCTACTATGTTCCAAATTTCGTGGAAATCGTTAGAGCCGTTTTCGAGATCCGTTAAACATAAATAACCAGACATATGAATAGCCAGATATAAAAAAAAACTTGATATAAAAATAACAAGATATAAAAATAACCAGATATATAAATACAGAAATTGCTCGCTTAATAATCATAATAGGATAACGTTTTTCAAGTTCTTATTCCGAACATCATACTAATGAGGAATTGCATTAACGGGGGATGAAGTGAATATACACACAAGCGAGAGGAAAGGAGTGCTAGAGTGTTTCAAGTGAGACGGATAGATCTATGAGGGAGAAAGTGTGAGACCAAGTGGGAGAGAGTGTTCAAGAGAGTTTGAGAGTTAGTGAGAGAGAGTGAGACAGAAGGCTAGTTCAATAAAGACAGATTGATTGAGAAGTGCACCGACTAGAAGCCAAAACGTGGAGTACATTACAGATCAAGTGCTCTGTACATAAATTAACGAATTTCAAAATGGAACAGTTCGCTTGTGAGCTCTGTCCAAACACTTTCAAACCTCTCTTCAGTTTCCACTCTTCTCTCTTCTCCCTTCCTCCTCTCTTTCTCCTCTCATCCTTCTCTCTTCCTCTTCCCATCCTACTCTCCTCATCATCTCATCCACCCCCACCTCTTCTTATTATTTGTATATTCACTATTTGATATTCTCATTCCTATCTCCATTAGTTTCAGTTTCAACTACTCCACATTTTGGCACGCTTTTCAAACTATTTGTTTAGTACAGCTTCAATACACTTTTAGCACATTACCTTTGGTGATGACCTGTGTCTATGAAATTGTTTTGAACATTGGTCACTCATTATAGTATCGAACTTCTTGATTCTCAATATTCTAGTATTCAATTCTTATATATTTTTCTGATACGAATTCTCTCATCCCTGTACCGTATGAGCCTTCAACTTGTTTTATTGATCATTGATTCATACAACAAGTACATCATCGAAATGATAGGAAGAGGAAAAATAAAGTAACCTTGTGCTGTTCCTCTCCTAATTTAGATAAGGTTACACATAGTCCGAAATAGGTTAAGTCTTGTAGTTGTTCACTTCACAAATTTTCCAGTTCTTGATTATTTTCACAACGTTTTCTATAACTTGTGACTAAGATGACTTATTGTTGATATGTGTGACTTGTGTTAGATAACATAAAGATTTGTGTCGTGGTGCCATACGCTAAATGAATAAATAAATTCACAAAGTAGATTTTTAAATTAAGATGCTTCAAAACCAAACATAGAAGAGAAATTTCACACTATTATAACTAAAATAAGAAATATTCACATGTTTATTCGCTTGTCCTGATAAATTTATCGATAAAGAGAAAATTCTTGATTGAAATAATGTTAATATCAAGGGAATCAGGAATATCTGAATTCAATTTAATTAGAGGAGATCATCGCCTGGTATAAAAATTATATGTTTGTGGATAGAATCTCAGAAACAGTAAGTTTGTGGTAAAGAGAGAGAGAGAGAGAGAGTGATTGATTGATTGATTATATGCCTTTATTAGGGCGGAATTAGGACTCCTGGTCCTCTCTGCCACACAACCCTAGTGAGAGAGAGAGGGAGTGAGAGAGCGAGAGACACACACATACGGAGTTAGAAAATGAGTGGGGAGAGAGAGATTGATTGAATAATTGCCTTTATTAAGGGCGGAGTTAGGACTCCAGGTCCTCTCTGTCATACAACCCTCAACACACAACAGAGAGAGAGAGAAAGACAGGAAGAGAGAGTGAGTGAGAGAGCGATTCGTTGCATTTAGTAATGGAAATGAAGGCTAGTAGAGTGCTTCACTGTCATTGATATCCTTCTCTCTGTTTGCCCAAGTTCACGTTTTCAAGTGGCCTTCAACTGTTTCAGTGAATGGTAGACTCTAACTCCTAATCAATGAATGGTCAAATGATTGTTGAAAGGGAAAATCAGGGAGATCTGTCTATTTGTTTCAGTAGAGAGCATGTTCATTACAATACATTAGAGTACAATAACTTACAGTAACTTAGTGGATATTTAACAAATTTGGTCTCGAAATAAAAAACTGTACGAGAAGTAATGAACTTATACGTTGAATTTATACAGATATACCTTCCTCCATAGAAGGCAGTGGCAAGGCAGAGAATTGGTGTCACCGTTCTCCCATCTTTCTCCAGTGCCATTATAATGTGAACCTCACTATAAAGGTGCGTACAGATTTACGCGCCGCGAACATGAGGAATTAACTTAAATGAGCTGATTGATTATATCTGTATTTTTACAGAATCGGTAAGATACACTTATAAAAAGCTTGGCATCAGCTGATTAAAAGTGAATTGCTCATGTTCGCGGCGCGTAAATCTGTACGCACCTTAATACCTACACCGCATAACTAATCACATTAGCTTGTTGATCATACGTGATGACTGATTCTCAATGAATGACGATTGATGAATAGCCAATCAGATAAAGTGAGTATCACAACCCATAAAGCAATAATTGAAAAGCAATACCCCAAAACAGACAAGATAAACACGTCCCTCTCAAAAATGTGATGACAAAAACTGGCATTCAGATCTGTTGAATGACGATTGAAACATTCATGATTCCCAAGAACAAAGGAAAAACGTGAAACATCGCTTTTGAAAGGATTGACCCCAACTTCTATAGAGATTCGTGAAAGCAGAATCGCCTATTCCATTAACTCCCCCAGATGCGTTGTCACACAATAACTAGTGTTCCCCCAATGTTCGTTCTTCCAACGTTTCCTCAACGTGCCTCAACTGTTCCACAAGTGTTCCTCTCACCATTCCTTCACCGTTCCTCAACTGTCCCTCAACTGTTCCTCCTACTGTTCCTCTCTTCAGTTCCTCATCGTTCCCAACTGTTCCATAAGTGTTCCTCTTATGGTTCCTCTTTCCAGTTCCTCATCGTTTCTTAACTGTCCGACAAAGTGTTCCTCCTACTGATCATCTTACCATTTCTTCACAGTTCCTCAACTGTTCCACAAGTGTTCCTCTTACTGTTCCTTATCGTTCCTCAACTGTTCCACTAGTTTACTTCTTAATTGTAATCGAACTATTCCTTCACCGCTCCTCAACTGTTCCACACGAGTTCCGTTTACTGTTCCTCTTCCTAGTTCCTTATCGTTCCTCAACTGTTCCACAAGCGTTGCTCTCACCATTTCTTCACCGTTCCTCAACTGTTACTCTTTCCAGTTCCGCATAATTCTCGACCGTCCCACAACTGTTCCTCTCTCCAGTTCCTCATCGTTTCCAACTGTTCCACAAGTGTTCCTCTCACTGTTCATCTCACCATTCCTTCACCGTGCCTCAACTGTTCCACAAGTGTCCCTCTTACTATTTATTTTGCCATTCCTTCATTGCTCCTCAACTATTCCACAAGTTTTCCTCTTACTATTAATCTTACCATTCCTCGCACTAGTCTTCTTATTAGCCTTGAATATTACTCACCGTACCTCAACTGTTCCACAAATGTTCCTCTTATCACACCTCTCACTGTTCCTCTTTGCAGTCCTGAACTGTCCTCATCATTCTGTCCTTGCTCTGCCTATCATTCACCGATAGTTCCTTCACCGTCCCACAACTGCTCTTCGACTGTTTCTCTTACCACTCTTCTCAGCAATTCCATCAGTTTCCAGTGTTCCTCTCATCAGTTTTATACCGTTCCCCTCATTACTGTGTCACCAGTCATTCTTCCATTCCTGAGCTGTCCACATCCATTCAACAACTGTTCTCCGCTCCAACCGTTCCTCTCAATATTCCTATCTTTGTTAATTCTGAGTTGTCGAGGGTGTCAACCATTCCCCATCATTCCTTCTCTGTTTCTTTCATCATTCTTTAACCACACCTTTTCACTTTATCTCCTTATTATCCATTCCATATCAATCAAAATTTGTCTTTTATCTTAATCATTCTCTTACTGTTCCAACTCTTTCTCCAATTATTCCTCTGGAACTTCCTGATCCTTCCATTTTTCTATTATTCATCAATTCCTCCATCCCTTTCCTTCTAGCATTCCCTCATAATCTGCCTCTATCTATCTACCCTGATTAATCCCTTATCCTCACTATAATTCCATCACTCTTTTCCCAATCATTCCGCTACCATTTTTCTTATCATTCCTTCTCTCTTCTTCACATCATCCCAATACAGCTAAATATTCAATCTCTCTCTATTCTCTCGATCGTTCACTCTCAGCCATTCTTACATCTCTCCTTCTCTCACTATAGTCACAGAGAAAAGGTAGCATAATACACAAACATGCTATAGTATTCCTTTATGCTATAGTTCTCTCACTGTTTTTCCAATCTTTCCCAACCTTTCTCTCATCATTTCTTCTCTTCTCCTCCCTTTATTCCAATACTGTCACCTCTCATGCTCTCTCATTCTCCCATTTAATTTACTAATTCCCTCTCTATCGTCCTTACAACTTCCCTCTGCCCACTATTATTTCCTCACTGTCTTCCCAATCATCCCCTACCTTTCCTTATCATTTCTTTTCTCCACCTCCCATCATTCCAATACTGTCACGTCTTTTTCTCTCTCTTCTTCTCATTTAATTCACTAATTCCCTCTCTACACTATTATTTCCTCACTGTCTTTCCATTCATTCCTCACTCTTTACTCAATATTCTCTCTCTCTCTCTCTCTCTCTCTCTCTCTCTCTCTCTCTCTCTCTTCCTACAATAATTCCAATACCGTCACCTCTCATTACCTCTCTATTCTCCCTACCGTTCCTGTATCAATCCCTCTCTTTTCTCCACTGTTCTCCATACAACCCTCTCTCTCCCACATCATTCCACCATACAATTCCCTCCCATAGAAATCGCGGCTATCTCATAACACTGCAACGACCCCCGACAAAAGACAAGACTCACAATAGCACCGCTGCACAATGCTCATATATGGTCATCAATGGACCACTCTGTACTCAGATTCACGTCAACCTGTCACCACTTCCCACACACAACATCAATGCCGACAAACCTTTACCAATACTGACAAAGTGAATCACATGTATAATATAATGACAATCAATGCTCCCCCATTGATATATATGTATATAACGACAATCAATGACCTGTGCAATACGTGGACAATATACATAGATATGTAAACCGTGTTGGCTCCCTGATAAGCGACTGACGCATGGCTGAGACAAAGTGTGACGTTGCCAATTAACAATTGCGTAATTATCGTCATTATGGGTCAGTGAACTTTGTATGTAATGTTGCAGCATCAGCAAACTTCCGTCAGTGGGCCGATTCAAAGCCGATTTTCGAGGCCAATGAGGACAATATGGACAATAAGGGAAACAAGGACAATAAGGCTCTGGCTTCTGTAACAGTGAGTGTGCTAAGGACAATAAGAGCTGGTTACACTAACGATAGGCTGTTGTATGTTATGCAATATTCTTATTGTTGGATGTAGGTGTTACCATAGAAAAAAATCATGTTTAAACTTCTGACAAAGTGTTCAGCAAAATGCAGTGATATTTCCCACTGTAGTGAAATTTCAGACGTAATTATAAAATCCACACTAGATAGTATAATCACTATATATACGCTGTAGATGACATCATACGGAGACGCGACAATCGAGTCGAATGATCAAATGTTCTGCGACATTTGAAGACTGATTCTCAGTCCTCTACGGTCGCAGTCCTCAACTGTCGGGGCTGTGCAAAAATTAATGAGTCCTCAACTGTCGCCTGGCGCAGGCGACGTTCGAGGACTGTTTATCAGTAGTCATCTACGGTCGCAGTCCTCAACTGTCGGGGCTGTGCAAATATTAATGAGTCCTCAACTGTCGCCTGGCGCAGGCGACATTCGAGGACTCTTTATCAGGAGTTCTCTAAGGTCGCAGTCCTCAACTGTCGGGGCTGTGCAAAAATTAATGAGTCCTCAACTGTCGCCTGGCGCAGGCGACATTCGAGGACTCTTTATCAGGAGCTCTCTAAGGTCGCAGTCCTCAACAGTCGGGGCTGTGCAAAAATTAATGAGTCCTCAACTGTCGCCTGGCGCAGGCGACATTCGAGGACTCTTTATCAGGAGTTCTCTAAGGTCGCAGTCCTCAACTGTCGGAGTCCTCCTTTGTCGCTTCTGTGCTCTTAGAGAAGTCCTCTACTGTCAGTGTCCTCGTTTGACATCGACACCATCATCCACCATAAATTTGGAGTATGTCTTTGTTCTGCTCTGAATCCGTAATATTGTACTATTATTATAATGTACTGTATATCTTCGTGCTATTTCAAATGTTCAACTTCCAATCATTTTGATGCTATTGAAATGCAACATTCAAAATCTCAACATTATCCAAATGAGGAGAATTGGTGTCATTATTGAAAAATGCAGGTTGTGAATGATGAGTAGGCCCACTTTATTCATATAGATTACAGAATATACTGGCTTATACACTTATATACAATAGTTCAAAATACAACAAAGTTGAAGATGAATTTACATAATATAAGACAAGAAAATAATTATATGATATGAAAAAAAGCGATTTAGAATAGCTATAGATAACATTGCTCTGCATCTACATAAATTGGCGGAGCTTAAAATTTATCAATGCCCATTCTTCGGAAAGAATATTCAAAGTATCCTCTCTAGTTACTCACTACCGGTGAAGGGAGGAAAAAAGATGAAAGATATTTAAGATGAACTGATGAAAGAGAACGGAATGAAACAGAATAAGAGTAATGAGAATGAGAATGAGGAGGAAAAGAGAGACAGAGAGGAACAGTGCAAACGTAATACACTCTCAAAATAGAGAATGAAATATATATTTAGGATAAACTAATAAAAGAGAACCCACTGGAACGAAATAAGAGTAATGAGGATAAGGGGGAAAGGAGAGACAGAGAGAATCAATGCAAACGCAACACACTCTCAAAGTAGAGAATGAAAAATGTCTGCAGGTAGAAGCAGGGAAATTAGAAGGAAATCGCAGTTAGAGATGAACAAAATTGAGAAGAAATATGAAGGAGGAAATTCTAAAGCATGCCATGAAATATGCGAAGATGAAGGAAAAACTGTGGAGGTCATTTCAAATTTCAAGAAGTTCCAAAAAGCAGACTGTAGACGAAGAGGAAATAGCGGAAAAAGTGGAAGAATTTGTTTGTACTTTAGAATAGAGAAACAGAGATTGGAGGATTATAATAGATTAGATTAGAGTATAGAGAAAGACACAGATGTAGAAAAGAAGGTGTGAGAAAGGTGAAGAGATAGGAAACTGAGAAAAACATTGACGAAAATTTAATTTGAATTTAAATTAATTATAAACTAAATTTAAATTCAATTTAAACGACAAGAGAAACCAAATGATGTTTTACACCTCAGAGTAAAAAAAGCATCTGGAGATTGGAGGATGGAGGAAAATAAGATGGTGTAAGAAAGGTGAGGAGAAAGGAAACCAAAAATAACGTGCAGGAAAAAGTAAGAAAACGTCTAGAAAAACCAGTGCGAAACGCGTAGAAATTGCGAGAATCACGTGATATTTTATTAAGGTCCAATTCCGAATGAAGTGACGCGTTAGAGACGAAGTATCGTTGCAAATAGCGATTTCTGATCACGTTCCCTATCTCGACTCTGCTCCACTGATTCCTCTCTCTCACTCTTTCTCTCCCTCTCGAGATACGTGGTGGAAAACGGTAGCTACATGTCGTGGAAATGGGGAAAAAGGCCTGGAAAATGCGTGAAAAGCCTGGTAGGTTGTATTGTGCGTCGACTGGCATCCATTACTGCAGACATTTCGCTTAGAAACACCATCTGAGCGGTGTTCCTATCTGATTTGATGGCATTGTGCAGTATCTATTATAGATTTGGTCTGATTTCATGATATTGTGGTAAAATCTCCGTGTTTGAGACGTTACAAGTTCCATTTAATTTTAAGGTTCTGTGGCACATATTCAGCTAAAAATGCCTATTCTTGTATGATACTACTAGCTACTGATGAATTACAGTACAAGAGATACTGTCATCTGTAAGTCCATTCATTCAATCGTATGGTCCCGACGCCAACATCAGTCTTAAATTATCATTTTTTCAGGAAATAAAATGATAGGTTCCAGAGCTCCGCCTTCCAAACATAAAATATCAGTTGAATACAGTTCTTCTCCCAGAGTCATTCACAATTTTATTCTTAGCTGCTTTAACAAAACTACAGCTCTGTGGCTTCATGCAGTTCTCATGGGTCTCCCTCAAAAGAATGGATTGGACATACAGCAGTTACATGTGGCTCATGATTTGTGTTTGGCCACACTCACACAAATCTGACTGCTATAGCCCCATCTCTTTTGCTCCTGAGCGCATCGCCCATTTCCCACACGGATCCGATTGACAGCACTACTCCATCAAATCTATGCACCCTTTCAGTTAGTTGGATCTTAAACTAGGAAGCTATTTGTGGGTGCATCTTGTACCCACTTCGATCTTCAGCTCTCTTTCCCCTAATCTAATTACTTATAATTACTTATAGGAATTATTTATAATTCCTATAAGTAATTATTTGTATCGGTATTATGATACAAAAATAGGCATCTTTAGCTGAAGATGCAAGTCATGATATCTTAGAGTTCAATGCAACTTTGACAGCGGTTATCAACTTCTATTGTAAGATATTCCATAGAGAAACAATAGCGTAACTTATGCTATAGTTTCTCTATAGATATACCTTATAAAGTGAGTAGTGGAAACGATAGGATGGTATGGTTTCCAACAATGCTTTTCAACCGCCTACTATAGTAGATAGCTGTGATTTAAGTCAACACGGTCTATCTCAAAGAATATTTTTTTATTATATTTATTTATTTTATTCATCTATTGTACAAAATGCTTCAATCATAATATAATTATGACATTGAAGGAAAAACTAGGCTGAGCCTGTACTATTTCTCTCCACAAATTTTGATAAAAAGTAATGTTGTCCAATGGTTGAGGTTATGATATCACACACTGCTTCGTCACTTGATCTTTGGTCCAGGAATAATGATTTGAAGATTTTGAATTTTGAAGGTTGGCATTATTCTTCAAATAAATCACAGAATGTATCACAATGAATGAAAATATTAAGAAATATTTTACTTATTTTATAAATTTGAATACAAAATCACAAACCTACCCACTCTTAGTCAGTTACAGTTGAATATTTATCAATTGTGAATATTGTTATTGATATTTGTTTTTTATTCGATTTGGAAAATGTTTTTTCATATCTTGAATATTTCAAATTATTATAAAGGGAAAACATAATTTCTCTATTTTCAAATGTTTCGATTGAGACTGAACAGTTTGTTAATTTATTATATTCCTAAATAGTCTGAAAACAATTAATTGAGAACAGTGAGGAGCTGAAAAAGCATGAGGCTATCTTCTTTGTCAAATGACAAACAAATTTCAATCAAAAATACTGTTTTCTCCATCCTCACTGCTGTAGCGTTAACTGGTTCTCGTATTGGACACTAGGAGCCAATCACAAGCGAGCTCTGAATATTGTGCTCTCTCTCTCACTGACACCTCCAGACCCGCCCACTCTCTCTGCTGATTGGTCGACAGTTTGACAAGCATATTCAGTTCCCAATTCCACCACCAGATGGCAGCTGTAATCGGATCACTGCTACCTCCTACTTTCCTTCTATCACTATTTTCCACTTCTGCATCAAAATAATTCTTCTTCTTTCCATTCTTCACCCTCCGCTACAACTACTTCTACTTCTTCTTCGTCTTCTTCTTCTTCTTCTTCTTCTTCTTCTTCTTCTTCTTTCTTCTTCTTCTTCTTCTCTCTTCTTCTTCTTTCTTCTTCTTCTTCTTCTTCTTCTTCTTCTTCTTCTTCTTCTTCTCTTCTTCTTCTTCTTCTCTTCTTCTTCTTCTTCTTCTTCTTCTCCTTCTTCTTCTTCTTCTTCTTCTTCTTCTTCTTCTTCTTCTTCTCCCTTCTCTAAATCATCTCCTACTTCTCCTTCCTCTACTACTTCTTGTTATTTTCCTCCACCACCTGCTTTGTCTTCGTCTCCTAGTGGAGCCAGTGCTTCTCTGAAGTGTGTGGTACAAAGATGTGCTGCAAATTGTGATGGAGAAAGTAACGATGCCTTCACCGCCGTCAAAGTAAGAGAAAGTCTCCTCCAGTAAATGGTCGTGATGAGTGTAGAGTGTATGTGTGGTGCATGTGTGTGTGTGTGCTATTACGATTGCTGCCGAAACCATCAAAAAGCGCGTTTCTAGTCCATTAGATACGAAACGTTTCTTGTCATTTTCTCTCTCTCTCCCCACTCCGCTCTTCTGCCTATTCTCACTCTTTCTCATTTTTTTTACTTTGACTTGCTTTTATGATTTAGGCTCAAATTCACCAAAAACGGAAACTAGGTTCAAGCGGCAGTTGATTCTAAATGAGATGATTTTGAATTGGTTTCGTAATATGATTTTTGTTCATTTACAATCAACTGACGCTTAAACCAAGTTTTCCTTTTGGTTAATAATTCGGTCCTAAGTCTTTCTTTTATCCAGCTTATTCTCTATTCCCTGTCCTACATTTAGAATGTAGTAAAACATTTAATGATTGACATGGATCATTCTATATAGGTCACAACAACAAATTGATACAACACAAAACTACGACAAACATTCTGCCGTGACACAGTTACTATGGTAAACAATCATTACAAAATTTACTTCTCAACCTATCACACCTGCGATGTGCAGCTCCAATAAAAAAAAAAAAATAATATGATCAAATGACAAAATATGGATATGACAACTTAGGTAAGTACCTATTATTAAGAAGAGGATAATTAATAAAACAAAATAAAATCTTATAGCACCCTCTATTTAAAAAAAAAAAAAACTTTATAATAGTTTAACAACTAGTTTCGGTGATATTTATTCGGTTTGAATGAAAAAAGACTAAGAAATTGTCAAAAAACCACTGATTTATTGATAATTAGAAAGACCGGTTTCGGTTATTACACCATTGTCAATCTCTGATAAACTTATATTTATTCGGTAAGAGCTGTTAAACTATTTTAAAGTTCTTCAAAAATAAAGGGTGCAATAAGATTTTATTTTGTTTTATTAATTGAAAAGTAGCTAATGTGAATGATGTGTTTTTAGAGAACTATTTATATGGAATACAATAACACATTTCAATGAGGAAAGTTGGGAGCTCAATGAATAAGTATCTCCAAAAATGATACTTGGCTAAGATGTGTTGAAGTAAATCACCATGGAGGTGACTCAGAGTCAATAAAATTAAGTTGTTTCAACAAATTTACAATGATCAAAATTGTGAGTTTTCTTAATAAGAAAATTTTGAGGGTTATGTTTCTCTGGGGTGAACGATGAGAAAATAAAATGAACTTCAATGAATGTCACCTCCATGAATAACCCATTTCTTGAAGGTGACTAAATCTCCATGGGGGTGACCTAGAATTCAATTAAATTTTGTAGTTTCAACAAATTCACAATGATCAATATTGTATGTTCATTTATTAACATACTTTGAGGGTTATTTTTCGCTGGAATGAACAATGAGAAAATGTTAGCTCCATGGATAACCCATTCCATGGGGGTGATGACTGAATCTCCATGGAGATGACTTAGAATCCAATAAAATTATCTAGTTTTGACAAATTTATTATAATCAAAATTGTATTTTCACTTATTTACATACTTTGAGGGGTTTTTCCCCTTCCATGAACAATGGGGAAATGTCACCTCCATGGATAACCAATTCCTTGGGGGCGATGACTGAATCTCCATGGAGATGACTTAGAATTCAATAAAATTATCTAGTTTTACCAAATCTATAATAATCAAAATTGTATGTCTATTTATCAATATAATTTGATGGTTATGTTCCTCTGAAATATATTTGGCCCTGTATATGTTGATGATGAATGACGAATAAGATCAAATCGAGAGCTCCGTGTTCTGTACCAGAAATGTCAAATTGTTGACGAGATCAAACTGAGATGTTTGAGTTGGCTGGGACACGTTGAGAGGATGAGTGACTCAGAATTGTAAGAAAGGTCTTCAGGAACAACCCAGAAGGGAGAAATCTGAGAGGACGTCCGAGAAAGCGTTGGCTGGAGGATGTGGAGGACGACATTAGGGAGCTGGGTGTCAGGGGATGGAGACGTAAGGCTGCCGATAGAGAAGAATGGAGGGATTTTTTGAAGGAGGTCAAGGCTCTGATTGAGCTGTAGCGCCAAGGAGTAAGTAAGTTGGTTACTCTGAAATGAGCAATAAGGAAATGTCACCTCCATGGATAACCCATTCCTTGGAGGTGACTCAATCTCCATGAAGGTAACTTAGAATAAAATCGAATCATGTAGTTTCAACAATATACAATTATCAGAATTGTATGTTTACCAATTCACATACTTTGAGGGTTATGTTTTCCTGAAATGAACAATGAGGAAGAAAATGGATATCAATGGATGTCACCTCCATGGATAACCCATTAAATGAAGGTGTCTAAATCTCCATGGAGGTAACTTAGAATGCAATTAAATTTTGTAGTTTTAACAAACTTACAATAATCCAAATTGTATGTCCACTTATTAACGTTCTTTGAGGGCTATGTTTCTCTGGAATGAACAATGAAGGGATGTCACCTCCATGGATAACACATTCCGTGGCAGTAAATAAATCTTCATGAAGGTGACTTTTTGAAAATAAAAACAAATTATTATTTAGAATTATGTGTCTGAAAAAGAAGAAAAGTACAATGAGCTATCATCTTACTTTAACTTGAAAATTGGTCACTGGGAAAAACATAGTACTATCCTCACTAGAGTAAGTCATAAAAAAAATTATAATGCTTGCAAGTTGAATAGCTTTGTCGTGTAAAACAATTGAGTCTTATTGAATGAAAAAGACTAAGAAATTGTCGAAAAACCACAGATTTATTGATACTTAGAAAGACCGGTTTCGGTTATTACACCATTGTCAATCTCTGATAAACCATCTGATAGTTTATCAGAGATTGACAATGGTGTGAAAACCGGATCCGGTCTTTCTAAGTATCAATAAATCTGTGGTTTTTTGACAATTTCTTAGTCTTTTTCATTCACTATGAATAATTACCACAATATCAACTTCTCAACTACACAAAAAGTGACAATTAAGTCTCATGAGAAACACATATAAACACAGGTTTCAGATCGGTATTTCCAGTTTACTCAGCCACTGAAAACATTGAAAATTAGATAGTATGATAAAACATCATGCATTAGTAAGAAAACATAAATCCCAGATAAAGAGATAAGCAATCTCCATCACCTCTCCATACAAGAAAGTAAACTCAACTCGTTTCCAGCCGTATCAGCTTTTACTAGGGGGATAATCATCCCCCACCCTGCCACACACGCACTCACACCCTCACACATGATCCACTTATGGATTCAACTCACATCCTCAACCCCCTCCCCAGTACCTTCATTCCCGCCCCCACCAGCCACCAGCCTTACTTGGAAACGGTTAACGCGTTCGCTTGTGAAATTAGAAAACGAGATAGGCTTGGACTTAGGGATTGTAGGGTTGGGGGGGGATGATAAGGGATGCATGTAAGAGCTTAGTTGTCGTGATGTGAAGAGGGTAAAGGGGAGTATATGAAGTAAGAGGGGTAATTGTGAGGTGCCAGAATTTGTAAGGAATGTATTGATAATTGGAAGATTGAGAATGATTTGGGGAATATTTTTATTTTGAAGAAAATTTTGTGGATGATGGATTTTTCAATCTTATTCTTCCGTTCTATCGAAGAATTTACAACGCCACACATATTCTCTTCAATAATACTATTATGCTTGTCAATATTGATGATGATTACTATGATATATAATATGGGGTGGAAAAGGGTATGAGAAAACGGAGTCAAGAACTCTGTTGTAGTTAACCTTGGATGAAGATGAACAAGGAGGATTCAAAGAAGAGAAAAGAACTAGGAGTAGGTTGAAATTCTGAATCAGCCTTCCATAGATAATATGAGCTAGGTTGATATTGCAATGATAAATGCCAAACGTCTCCGTGGAATTGAGGTGATGCACCGTCATGCTGAACAAGATGAACAAGTGCCCTTTTACTTTCTGCATGACGGTGCACCAGCTCATTTCCACGCAGAAGTTCGGGATTTTCCAGACAATTTCTTCTAATTTTGCTGGATTTACTGGAATTGCATGGCCACCTCGCTCACCGGATTCAACACCGATGCATTTCTTCCTGTGGAGTTTCATTAAGGATAAGGTTTATGTTCCACCTCTACTTTGATGACCTCCGAAATCGGATCACATTTGGATCGCTGCGGTTGCACAAGCTGATGTGCTGGTACGAGTGTGGTAAGAAATTAATAATTATTGGTGGAATGTATATCGCATTACCAACGGCTGTCACATCGTACCAAAATAACTTACACACACACCTTTTAAACTTGAAGTGTTTTGTAACAAAATGACTTCTTCCTGAATTCTGTAAGTAATTTCAATGAATATTTATGTGCTTTCAAAGTTGTAGAGTCCTTTTATGATCACCTTGTACTTCTTTGCAAGCTTTGTTAAATGAACCATCCAAAACAATGTTCAAATGTATTGACATAGTTAATAGAAGCTGGCTTTCCAGATATTGTTTCCAGACGAATTTATCTGAGTATTTCATATTATTTGCCTACAAACAAGCTCTGTGAGTGAATGAATCAATAAAGTTACTATTATAGTAAGACTCTCAACTTTTAGCAACGGTTCAATGTGAAGCATTGATGTTATCCATAAGCGATGCTTACAGTTTACAGTCAATAATAAAAACTATTTATGGTGATTCAATTTCATGGGAAGAGATGTGGTGGTATTCCCCCATAATTAAAAGCAAAGGACGTTGATGCTGTCAATACTTGTATTTTTTTTGTGTAGTTGAGAAGTTGATATTGTGGTAATTATTCATATTGAATGAAAAAGACTAAGAAATTGTCAAAAAACATTGTAATAACCGAAACTGGTCTTTCTAATTATCAATAAATCAGTGTTTTTTGACAATTTCTTAGTCTTTTTCATTCAACTTGTATATTTGTTCAAAATCAATTTCAATTACACAATCAGGTTTCATGGTAACGCCTGTCATATCTTCATATGACGCTTAAACTTTGATTGACAAATATAGTGGCATTAATCATCATCAAACGAAAATCCTAATCAAATGCTGTAAATCACCCCAAAGACTTCTAACCGCAAATATTTCCATCTGTATAATGGTATTGACAACATCAACGTCGTATACTTTCAATAACCATGGTTATCTCAACTTGAAGCCTTCGTTTCAAGATACAACTCAGAGTAACCTAACTTGTAAGTAGTTTTTTTTTCTGTGAAACCATGAATCAATGACGTTACTTCTAGTGTTTCTCCCAGTGACTTGAAATCGTCAAGTACAGTACTTTTGAGTTGCTTTCAGTAGAACGTGGACCACTGTAAGTCCCACCAGCCCCTGCTGAGTCCGGCTTTAAGTCCAGTCAGTGTTCTCAGCAGATAAAGCACGCTTCAAGAGTCCGAACAAAAGAGGTCCACTTCGGATAAAAGGGATTGGAAACCGCATTAACTTGGGTGAGAGTGGAGCTCAACTTATCGACTTGTTACCAGGACTCACTTCGCAGACTCTTGACTTCTTGTCATCTCGTTGTGCGATCAACAAAAAAATTGCAAGTTTTTGAAAATTATTCTTGTGAGAGTAATACTATTGTACAGAGTGTCTGATAAGTCACTTCATATTTTCATACAGCTATAATTTATTTATTTATGAACCAATTTTGTTAGAACTATATTTGTTAAATAGAGCACTCTTCAAGGTTTTGTTCAACATCAATTTTCATTCGTTTCAGTTTAAAAATGCCCCCTCTCTTGACTGTGGAAAAACGAGCTGAAATAGCAGCTCGTTATGTGGTCTGAGGATCTGTGGTGCGAGTACAAAGATGGTGGAGGGTTGAACGAGACATCCATGCAACACTGGATGCGAAAACATAGAGATATTTCTTGGGAATCGTTACAACAGAGTAGCGTGAAAACCACTTCCACGATAATCCTTGACGCAGTGATTTCTTAGGGATCCTCATGAACATTTCACCAACTCTGTCAACATTCCCTGCTGTCCTTGACGTTGATGGTCTTCCTGATCGTCTTGCATCTGAGACACTCCCTGTTGTTAGTAATTTGAAATGGCAATTTTTAACAGTTTTTGCATCCAGTTTTGCTTGGATCCCTCGTTCAGCCTTCCACCTTCTTTGTACTCGCACCACAGATCCTCAGACCACATAACGTGCTGATATTTCGGCTCGTTCTTCTACAGTCAAGAGAGGGGGCATTTCTGAAATGAAAATTTGGAATTTTCTGAAATGAAAATGACAAATGAAAATTGGTGTTGAACACAACCTTAAGGAGAGCTTTATCTAACAATGTAGTTCTAACGAGATTGGTTAATAGATATAAAGAAATTATAGCTGTATAAAAATAGGGAGTGATTTATCAGACATTCTGTATATTTGTAGTTATCTATGATCCTGAATCGAGTTATCTGTATCATAGATATGTTATCTATGTGGATGAAATTTGAATATTATATGTAAGCGAAACAGACTAACCGGTCCATATGAGTTCATTTTTTTATTATCTTGCCAAACAGGTTGAGCATAGATTATGTTCCACTTGAAAATAGTAAAATGAGAAAGTAGAGATGATGGAAATGATAACTCTAATAGGTGACATGGTAACATCTGCCATCTGGTGGCGAAATTAAGAGTTGAATATGCTTGTCAAACTGTCGACCTATCAGGAGAGAGAGTAGGCTGAGTCTAGAGTTGAGAGCACAATAATTTAGAACCCGATTGTGATTGGTTCCGTGTCTCCATCACGAAAGTTATTTCAGGCGTCAGCGGTGAGAAAGAAGGAGGAGAAGGAGAGGAAGAAGGAGAAAGAGAAGGAGGAGAAGAATAAGAAGAATGAGGAGCGGAATAAGTGGGAGGAGGATCTGAGACAAAAGGAATGAACAACTGAAATTTTAATAGTGGTCCATATGAATACTGAAAAGTTTAAGAAGAGGAAGGTGTTGAAAAATATGATGTAATTGGCGAGAAGAAGAAAAGGAAGAAGAAGAAGAAGGAGAAGAAGAAGAAGAAGAAGAAGAAGAAGAAGAAGGAGAAGAAGAAGAAGTCAGAGAGCATTAGAAACAAAAGAAAAGAAATTCTGATTGGATCACAAGAAGGAATTAAAAGAGTCTACTACATAAATACTGAAAACTTTCTTGAAGAATGAAGGTCTTAAGGAAGAGAAGAGGAAGAACGAGAAGATGGAGAATAAGAATGAGAAGAGGAAGAAGGAGAAGAAGAAGATGAAGAAAAACGTGTGAAAGCAGGATCTGGAACAAAAGAAGAGAACAATTGAACTTATAAAATTGGACTGTATAAATACTAGAAACGTTTGGGAAGAAGGAAGATGTTGAGAAATATCCGAAGTAGGAGAAGGAGAAGTTTTTTAGAAGTCCGAAAGAAGAAGAAGAAGAAAAAGACGTAGAAGAAGAAGTGTGCAAAGAGAATCGGGAACAAAAGAAAAGAAATGGTGATTGGAGAAAATGACAATGTGATGACTGCCAGTGGAAGTAGTCTTCTAATTGAGGGTAGAGGGTGATTTTTGGAGTCTGTTAAGGGTAGGTGATTTTGACCACCATACTAGTTGAAGGCGGAGGAGAAAGAGGAGGAGAAGTGGAAGGAGGAGGAGAAGGAGAAGGAGGATGAGGTTGATGAGGAGGAGGTGGAGGAGTAGTCCTAAAGGGACCAGAAGGGGGCAAGCTAACAGGCAACTGTCATTAGCCCTTGACTTCCCTTTCAGAAGGAAGTTGAAAACCCACTAGTTGGAGGTCCCCCTCCCCCCCCCCTGGACCACCACTCCTATAGCAATCAGGGGGTCTCCAAGTTGGTATTGTCTTGTCAGTGCAGAGGATGACAGAAACTGTCATGGCCACAGAAAGCACAGACATGTGTGTCAAGATGATGAGGCCAGTAAGAGGCTTTCGGCAAGTTTGACAATCGGCTAGTTTCAGAAATCAGAGAATTTGAAAAGGTTTAGTTGAGAGAGATGATGAAAGATTGTGATTTGTTTGGTTTGGTTTTGATCGGATTTGATGAATACGACGATGATAACTTCTAATGTAAAATAGGACGCTGTAGTTTTTTCTAACTGGATGAGAGTGAATCAAAAGATTTCACACAAAACTACATCTCATGGAAAAGTATTGGATTCAATTGAAAACATCTCCATAAAATACAATCATGTACAGATACATAATAAGAGCAGTGTCAATATTCATAAGGACAAACAAATTCAGAATAATAATCGACAAAATTTGTGAAAGATTAGTTGAGAGATGATAAGAGTATAAATTTGTTGTTAGCTTACTCTGCTAATTTCGACAGGAACGCCTTTGCTCATTTATTCTTCCAATCTATATCATTCTCTTAATGAAACCGGTTGGGACTTTGACAAAATATCCATGTCAAACAAAATGTTTAATTGTCTGAAATATCATCTTTTCATACAATTCCATATGACTGGATATAGCCTAATATTCGCAGGTCTACTCAACAACAGCTCAGCATTGACTGTGGTGTCACATTGAATGTAATCAGTAATTTTTGTTTGCATGGAATGATTGAAATCTTTCAAGATTTGAAAACTCTGATATTTTGCAAAAGTCTCGAATTGTATCGTTTGAAATCAGAGTATGCAAGTGCGAAATGTGAAATATATTGAAGTGTAATCAGAGTATGAACAAGTTTTATCTTGCTCTAATCAGAGTATGAAAACTGTAATGGGAATGAAAATAATCTTTACTAGGAGTACATGTACTCCTCCTGACATCTGCTCCTCACCACTCCCTGATCTTCTTTCTCAATTTCCTCTTGACGCTTCCAATAATGGTTCAACAATCACCCTGGATTCCGAACTTATCTCTGATCTGAAAATCAGTTTACGTTCACAATATATCCCAAGTTTAGTCGCATATTGAGATGCGACACGACATGACTATACGGAACCTGAGTCTGCTAGATGAATTAATATGATATTATGAATATACTACAATGTTCATACGTGCTAGTTTCGTTTCAATATGAACATTATGATATGATCATATGATGTTAATAACTCACCTAGAGGACTCTGGTCACGCAGTGTCATGTCGCGTCACGTCGCATCGGTTTATTAGTATTTAAAGCACTATAAGTAGTAATATTAGTATTATTGACCAAGCGAAGTGCGGTCCAAGACTCAAGTCGACGGTTTTGCATTTTCTCTTTATGTTTACATGTTCCGCATTTACGGCGAAACGCGATTGTATATTATCATGAAATTTGACAGGTATGTTCCTTTTTAAATTGCGCGTCGACGTATATACAAGGTTTTTGGAAATTTCGCATTTCAAAGATAATAATAGCCTCCTTCATAAGCGAATATTGAAGTAAAAATCAGACTATAGAATTATTCATCATAAATCAGCTGTCGAGTGGATTATAAATTTTTCGTACTGAGAAATTTGAAAGCTATATTGGACTCCAGGGCTCTTAAAAGTGTTCATTTCGCACTGTTTCACTCACACCTGACCTACGGCATTATTTTTTGGGGAAATTCAAGTTGCGTAGTTGAGGTGTTCAGAATGCAGAAGTGGGCATTGAGAGAGATGATGGGAGAATCAATTCGAACAAGTTGTCGCCCCCTTTTCAAAAAACTTCAAATTCTCCCATTCCCAAGCCTTTATATTTTCTAAACAATCTGCTTCATTAAGAAAAATCTACATGAATTTAATAAAGGCGGAACATTCCATCAATACCCTACAAGATATAGGAACAACCTAAGAGACGACACACACCAGACAACCATGTATGAGCGAGGTGTTAGGAGTTCTGGTATTCGGTTGTATAATTTATTGCCAGCTCATATAAAAAAATGACTGGTACAAAATTCAGAGATCAATAAAGAAGGAGCTGCTGTCCATATGCGCGTACTCAAGTGAAGAGTTCAGAGAGGACTACGAGCGTCGAGATGGGGTTTTAGAGAGAATAGAAAAAAAATGTATTGACTTTTCATGTACCTATTTATGTTCTAAACTACGAGCGTCAAGATAAGGTTTGGAGAGAAAAAAAATATATTGACTTATCATTTATGTATTTATGTATTTATGTTCTGTATTCTATCGACTTACGACATTGACAAGTCCAAATACCCCTTTTATAGGAGGTCAGTGGATGAAATAATAAGAAATAAATAAATTGATAACTTGGAATAGCATAGTATTTTCTCCCAACTTTTCTCTTCTTTCAACTCGGTAAGCTTTTGATAGCATAGTAGCATAGCTGTTTACATCAAATTATCAGCATTGTTGATACAACAACCCAAACAGCCATTAGTCGTTTATACACAGATATCTCGCCGACACGACAGGAAAGGTCAGAATTTACTCTGATGGACAGTATAGAGGATACTGTGGTTTATAACTGCGCGAGGTCTACTGTCGAAGAACTAATAGTATAGGGAGTATCATCCATGCAAGTACTTAACATCATAATATTTGAGAAAGGAAACACTGATAAACCAAAACCTATTTATCATACTGATTCCATAGCCAATTTGATTTCTAGAGTTAGATTATGGAATAAAATAACAACCCCTTTTGAGGCCAATCCAGCCCTCACACTCATATCTGCACCTCATGTTCCCATAGAGGTAACACTGAATAAATTAATAAAAATACAGCAGGCAATTGTTTTTTTTTATTTCAGTTGCCGCACCGACCACTAGAGAGTGCACCAATCGTTACAGAGAATTCACGTTTGCCAAAAACCGTTCAAAGCACCTTCTTGGCTACAATCCAGTACTGTGTTTAGTCACAAACATTTATCCGGCATTTAATCGCCTGTACTCTCTCTAGTCAACGGCATTTTTTATTCATCTATTGCCAATCTGTAGCAGATTGTTGCAGAATTTTCATTCATTGGTGGTTTCAATGATCGTTAAGCGAACCGTTTGGGAATTGGTGGAGTACCATGCCAGAATCTGGGTAAAAATATTTTTATTTTTATCGGTTTAACACATTTACAGAGTCACCTTTTTATAGCGTTGTTATAACCATAGAGAAAATATACACTAGCCTCATGTATGCATATACATTCTATAACTTAAATCAACTATTTATCTTATAGATAGCTATAGTGTGGTGCACGTTATTATGACAGTATTTGATTAATATTGGTGTTACTCTCCTTGTTGGAGGGTTGAGTGTAAGAGAGGGCCGGCTGCGCCCCAACTCCGCTCTCTTAGGTAGAAATAAAGGCAGCTATTCTATTCTATTCTTGTCTAACCTTCGAAAAAGTAGATAGCGATATCCTTCTCCAGCTCCGCAACGTTACCAGATTGTTATTTTACAACGTAGAAATATAATTGGTCAACAGAATAGTTAGTCCCAATCATGAAAATTAATCATTTGAACATTGAGAAATATATTATTTGACGAATGAATATAGTTTTTTTTTTTTATCTGTTCACCCTGTTGTCAATATTTACAGTAGCAGAAGTCTTCCGGTGGATTACAGCAATTAATTTGGATTTTCGTTTAATAATAATAAGTGACTTTTTGGTGGGGAGTCCCTTGCGGGAAGGTTCCACCGCCTGAATATATAATTTGACCGTCAATGGGCCTTTCGACTGTCATACTTCAGCCGGGACCGACAGTTTAACGTGCCCATCCGATAACACGGGAGTGATCTGGTTAAAAACTTTTGGTTGTTAGAGGGTTTGAACCCGGGATCTCTATGCTGCTACGCAAGCACTCTATCCACTAGACCACGGATCACTCCTCTCAAAGCCACTTATTCCTTTTTATCATTCATCATCACAATCTTCATTTCTATCACTTATCATCACATTCAACATTCCTATCATTCATCACCTAATCACTAAATATACTTTGGGATCATTCAGAGTTCTATATCAGAGACACCTAACTTCCTTATTATATGAGAGGCAGTACCCATTCCATCTCCATTGGAATTCGGAGTTCAACTACTACACAGTATAATAGATGTCAACAATGAAGTTCATCAAAATGGTGACCAGTCATGACGTAATGGTGTCAGCCAATGAGAGCGCGTTATGGGCGTGACCTTGTACTAAGCCTATAAAATGTACTCGCTCGTGATTGGTCGACCTTGAGTGACAGTAAAACTCTCAGCTAATGTTTGACACAATATAATAATAATAATAATAATGATAATAATAATAATATAATAATAATAATATAATAATAATAATAATAATAATAATAATAATTATAATAATAATAATAATAATAATAATAATAATATTTTCTCTGGATGTGAGACTACACATCTAGAAGAGTTTATTCATAAATTCAGGAACATTACACATTATTTTTCATACATTTCAATAATATAACAATATTCAAGGTTTACAGAATAATACCTCACTATATAATATTGTGTCGAGGTTATCATCAAATTAATACAAATTTATGCTACAACAGATAATACAAAAATTCCAAAAAATCTATAAACGATATCTATTACCTTAATCCTTAAGCATTACCTAGTACAATGATACTAAACCGAGGTACTATTTTCTACCTATAAATTACCTTATTTAGAAAGAATACTACTTAAATCTAAATCCTACTTACTATAAGTTCCTCACTACTATGTATTCCAATACTGAATAACCAATGAATAATTTTTCTTTTGAAGCTATTGAAATTTTCCTCTCCACAATATCCACAATAGATTTTGGGAAGATATATGAAGTGCCATTTGCCTCTTGTAATGATCAAGTACTGTATTTTATTAGGCTATATTATTGAATCTCATTTCATTGTGAACAGTTATATCAATGTTATTAATAATACAGTTTTGGAACAAGTTTCTTAATATACATATCTAGGAAGTGACATTAGTTACAAAGATGAATTAGATATTGAGAAGAAAATAGGAAAGTTTCAAATGATATGTGGAAATATCAGCAGGACTTTGGGTAAAAAAGCTTGAACAGATACAATTATGAAATTTTATAAGGTAATGGCCGCCCCAGTCCTCCTCTATGGTAGTGAATCATGGGTTACTACGAAGCCACTTGAAAGTAGAGTGCAGGCAGCCGAGATGAGATTTCTCCGAAGAACCAAGGGATGTGACAGAAGAGATCATTTCAGGAATGAAGATATTAGGAAAGAATTGAAAATCTGCAGCATGAATGAAAGAGTTACGGAGAATCGGCATCAATGGTGGGAGCATGTTCAAAGAACGTCAGCTGAAAGAATACCATTTCAAGCAGTCTATAATTATCAGCCAGTAGGCAAAATAGATGTTGGCAGACCACGCAAGCGGTGGCAATAATGGGATTTTTTTTTTGTTTATTTGAATAATTGGCTAGATGTGAGTCGGAACAGGTTGAAGCCTAATCCTTGTTTGTAAGAAAAAGAAGAAGACAGTTATATCATGATAGGTGAGGTTACGTGAGGAGTGATATGTGGATATTGATTTTCCAATATTGCGACAGAACAGACTAGAATGGTCAGCTCGGTATGTGGAATTCACCTCTTTAGCGTTCTTCATATATCTTTGTCAATGACTACAAAGATGTTTTTAATTTTTATCATTGCACAGATTTTCAATGGCATCAATCTTCACTCGTTACGTTCACACCTTGAGTCTACCTTTCCAAGAAATAACACTAATTATTTTTATAAGTTAGAATCTCACCAAACCATGCTCTGTAGATAATAAAGTCATACCATAGAGAAACAATAACTGGCATAGGGCGTTTATGTCGCAACTTTTACTGTTATCTCAAGCCGATAGCCCACGTAGTTCTTTCCCGTGAAGCTTTATGACGCTGGTAGTCTCTCATATTGTGCCGTTCATACACTCTTACCCGGTCAAAACAGTAAAAATCAACAATAATCGACAGTAATCGGCTTAAATAACAGTAAAAGTTGCGACATAAACGCCCTATACCATGGGAAATCTACTTACGCTATTGTTTCTCTATAGTCATACTATCATTGAGAAATTATATCTTATCTCTGTAGATAATACCTTGATAATAACACCTTGAGTCTACCTTTCCAAGAATTAACACTAATTATTCTTATAAGTTAGAATCTCACCAAACCATGCACTGTAGATGATAAAGTCATACTATCATTGAGGAATTATATCTTATCTCAATGTCAAATTAATATTTGTAAAGTTCCCTAGGAAACTACCAACTTATATCTTCCAGTTTATCACTTTACAAACATCTATATATATAAAAGCGAAATGGCACTCACTCACTGACTGACTCCCTTACTCACTCACTCACATAACTAAAAATCTACCGGACCAAATTAGGTAGGTATGTTCAGTTGGCCCTTTAGAGGCGCACTAAGAAATCTTTTGGCAATATTTTAACTATAAGGGTTGTTTTTAAGGGTTTAAAGTTCGTCCTCTAGCATGTATATTCTTCTTTTCCCAATCTCTTAATTATAATATTGAAATTTCCATATCATATGTTACTATAGAACTATAATCTAGATAGAGTACCTCTTCGAAACAGTTGTTAAATGGCAACCAAATTAATAATTTTGTCAGGTTGGCATTAAGTTGAGTTGACTTTGTTAGGTTGGCACCAAGTTGAAGATTTAAATGCATTTATCGCGGAAAAATTGATTGGACACTACTACTTCAATCCTGGGAATATTATATTAGTAGCAGTCAGGCTCGCTTCGCTCGCCATATCCGTTTAGCCAGACGTTTAGTCTGGATCCCCGACTGGATCTTCCTAACATATGATAAAAATGCTCAAATGAAAAATGCAGGCGAGCGAAGCGAGCCTGCTGATCTCATTCTTGGACGATCCAGTCGTGGTCCAGGGGGCGGAGCCCCCTGGCTAGACGGATATGGCGAGCGAAGCGAGCCTGACGGCTAGTTATTATATAATATCCTAGTAATTTTGAAACCAGAGTAAAATAGAATCCAGTAATCTACACGGATCAATTAATCTAATCTCTTACTCTGTCTCTTCTTCTTCTTCTTCTTCTCCCTCATCCAATTCTTCTTCTCTCAATCTCTCTCCTGTTTTCTCTCCCTTCATCCCTTTCACCCTCTATTTGCCGGTCTGCGGTCTCCATTGCGACACATTCAATCAGGGATTATCCCTTCAAGATTGCCTTCAGCCCTTCTAAGAGGGAAGCACTGTATTATCCGAGTGGTGGTCACTTCACTTAGGGACATTTGCCCTCTCTCTCACTTCTACTCCCTCACCAATTCTATCTTTGACTCATTGCATTGATAGAAACGCAGGCTTGGTAGAGAGAATGTTATTTGCATTGATAGAAAGCTGTCACGTGACTTCTGTGCAAATCATGAATGAGTTTGGAAATCAATTTTCAACAATGAAGAATGAATGAAGAAGAACTTTCAAGGAATTTGAGCACAAGTGGAAAAAGGAGAGGTAGAATAGAGTTGGATTGGAGTTCTTCACTCTTGTGAGAAACAATATATTCTGCCTTATACATAGATTAACAATTAATAATGACAGAGCTACTTATTATTCAACTAATGTTACTAATCAGAATAAAGGTTGAATACAATTTGTGGATTGAGAAAATTCAAAGCTAACCTTCAAAAAATCTCAATAGAAAAAGCCTATTACTCGGTGGATGAGTTTCTGGAAATTTGTTAAGAAATTGTTAAGAAATCATTTTTTCAATTGACGCATTCTTGTACATTTTTATGTATATTTGAATAAAGATGATTGATTGATTGATTGATTTGAAAAACTTTAATATAATAATTGAATTGACATTCCCATTGAATAGCCTAGCAAGTACATAATCATCTTAATCTCTTCATTCTCTTGTATTTTTCTCTCATTCATATTCTCCTTCTTTCTTATTTCATTTATTTCTTTTTTCTACTATGGTACTTTGTTTCATTTGTATAAATTAGATCAACTAAATCAATAACTATATTATTAGGGTTAGAATAAAGACTCCCACCAGCGAGCAAGTTTTACTTTTGCTGGTGGTGCCATGGCGAATATTGTTTTGTTAAAGAAAAAAAATGTATTCTTATTCATAATAATCACTTGTTAAGAATTTTTAACGAAATTGTATTTTGTTTTTTATGGCAATAAATTTTGATTTGATTTGATTTGAATATTGTAATGAAACTACATAAGTTGGCGGTGTTGGAAGTGATGGAAGAGGAGAGAAAAGAATAGAGGGAAATGAAGAGCTGGTGGAAGGAGGAGAAGGATGGAG
This sequence comes from Nilaparvata lugens, assembly GCF_014356525.2. Taxonomy (NCBI): domain Eukaryota; kingdom Metazoa; phylum Arthropoda; class Insecta; order Hemiptera; family Delphacidae; genus Nilaparvata; species Nilaparvata lugens. The sequence goes on from NC_052515.1 coordinate 14,086,804, forward strand.
GAGAAGAAAGAAGAGTAGGGGGTGGAAGAGGAGTATTATGAGGAGGAGGACGAGAAAGAGCAAGAAGGAGAAAAATAGATCATTTTCTAATTTCCATAATATTCAAGTCTTAATCGGTTAGGCTTGTGGAAACGAAATTCGGAATCATTTTGATCGCTGGAAATCATGCTACCATGATATCAGATAGAATAGAATAGAAGTTTATTCCATCAAGACAATTATAAAATACAATAATTACAGTTTTTACCACTTAAATAACAATAGAAATCACTATACAATAATAACAATATTTTTGTTATGACAATACTATAATGAAAGTCTCTATAAACAGTAAATCACAAAAATTAGTTAATTCATAGCATGTTCGCATACTTGTTGGCTATCCTACCATAATACAACAAAACTTTCAATAATTAGTAAAATTCCAGCATTAAAATTAAAATTGATAAATGATCATAATGATTTAAGAATATTTTAATCATTCCAGGTAAAATACTATTATCATTAGACCAGTAGTTCTATATTCAAGAAAGTTCGTTTTTCAATATATCCAACGTTGAAATAGGAAGCAGATCATTTGAAACAATAGATTGGTAGCAAATTAACACTTTCAACGCTGATCATTTTCATCATACTTCCTCAGAGGGAGGCAGAATGCTTCAACGCATAGATGTAATCTTAGCAAGATGATTATGGAATGAATATAGAATTTCTATAATTATTATTTAACGAAGATCCCAATGAAATGCTGTGAATCACCCCGAAGACTTCTGCTGCTGCAAAAATATTGACAACAGGGTAAACAGATAGATGGAAATTCGATGAGCGTTACTATACAAACATTATTTGTCAGCCCGGGAATTAAAAATTTAAATCTGTAATATAAAATTACCTAAAATAGTGATTTATGGAGAACCGTATACGGTATCTCCATAGATAAATTCGGTTCAAAAAGAATTGCAACGACAATGTTAACAAAACCATTTTCCATTTACATTAAACTGAATTGAATCGTAGAAATGTTCTCAGAAATTTGTATTTATTGACTGTTATTTCGCTGTATTCACCTAACAAAAATACCAATCTTCAACGACGTATAGAACTAGAGTGGGATTGTTATAGTGATTTTCAACAATAAGAGAAGTAACGTAAGAATAGGACGATGATAAGGAGGAGGGACTCCTTATCGAGACAACTGTGTGGGATTCGAAAGGTAAGAAGCTTGCTTCAAGTCCCTGGGGGAAAAGTCCACAATCCCCTGAGGAAACCAGTCTTACCTTCTCTCAATTCTTTCACTAATGCTGCTACTGCAGTTCTTCTTCTTCTTCTTTTTATTTTTCTTCTTCTTCTTCATCTTCTTCTTCTTCTTCATCTTCTTCTTCATCATCATCTTCTTCTCTTCTTCTTCATCATCATCATCATCATTCATCATCATCATCATTCATCATCATCATCATCATCATCATCATCATCTCATCATCATCATCATCATCATCATCATCTCATCATCATCATCATCATCATCATTCATCATCATCATCATCATCATCATCATCATATCATCATCATCATCATCATCATCATCATCATCATTATCATCATCATCATCATCATCATCATCATCATCATCATCATCTCATCATCATCATCATCATCATATCATCATCATCATCATCTTCTTCTTCTTCTTCATCATCATCTTCTTCTTCATCTTCTTTCTCTTCTTCTTCTTCTTCTTCTTCTTCTTCTTCTCCTTCTTCGTCTTCTCCTTCTTCTTCTTTTTTCTTCTTCTTCTTCCTTCTTTCTTCTTCCTTCTCTCACTTCTCCCTCTATAACTAGTCTCCCTACTTTTCCATCACATCCATTTTTTCATCGATGAGTTTTCTTCATTTTTTTCATATCATTCATGCATTCAATTCACCCTATTCTTTATATTCCTCTACTTCTTGATATTTGTGTTTCTACTTTTTCTTCATCCTCTTATCTTCATAATCTATCTCCCAATTTTTAAACTATCAATCACTATTTTTGTTCGTGTCATTAGCTGGATATCAGTGCCAGTGAACGTGACCGGTACAGGGAAATATGATTTTCATCAGTCCTAATAGGACTGTTTGTTATATACCTTTATCTCAGCGAGTACGTCTTTGCCTCTATAATTATTCTTATCTAGTTTCCCATTATGTTACTTCACTTTTTTCGTTTCCTTGTTACATTATCTCTTTCCATTGCATTTTCTATTGCTTCTCATGGTATAGCAATTCATTCTTTAGCTTTTACATTATCATGATTCCACTTTTTTCTCTCGCTTTCTGAAAATTTTCATCACTTTATTCCAACCAAAACAATCTCACATTCTTTCTCCTCCCAGTTCCTTTTCTATTATCTTTCTCATCGCATTCTTCTTTCCCTCATTCTATATTCTTCATTTTCAGCTCCTTCATTACAATCTTTCACATCTTCTCCTTCAATACTCTCACACACATCCTGGTTCTCTTTCCCTCTTTCTCACGCTATTCCTTCCCTCATCTCTTCCGCCTATTCCACCTCATTCACCTCTCAAGCCTCCAGGCTTGGACCTCATTTTACGTTAAATTGCAAACGAATGGTCGACAATTGCTTCGGCAAAACTGCTTCCTTATTTTCTTTACAGCCTTCGTTCAGCCTTAGTCCCAAACTTCCTTCCTTGTATGCCTCACCACTTCCTTCCTCTTCATCTCCTTCTACTCCGTTCTTTCTCCTCTTCTCCTTTATCTCCTTTGTCATCTTCTACCTCTTCACACCTCACTCTTTTTTTCTCCTTCCACTTCTTTTTCACCTCCTTGAATTTCCCTGCTTATCTTCTTCTTCTACTTCATTCTTCTATTCCTTCTTTTACCCTATCTTCGTATTTTTCTTCTTCTTCTTCTTCTTCTTCTTCTTCTTCTTCTTCCTGTTCTCATCCTCCTCCCTCTTCTTTCCTCCTTCTACTTCTTTTTCACCTCCTTTTTTTTCCTGCTTATCCAATTTTTTCTACTTAATCCTTCTATTTCTTCTTCTACTCCATCCTCTTCTTTCCCATCTTCCTCTCATTCTTCATCTTTTTCTTCTTATCCTCCTATTTCTTATCCTACTTCATCCTCTTGTTGTTCTACTCCTCTATCCTTCAAATCCTTCTTCTCCTATTCCTCGTTGTTATTCTCTTTCTTCTTCTTTTCTCCTTCTTCTTTTCTCCTTCTGCTCTTCCTCTTTTCCATTTCCTCCTTCTTCATCATTCTATTCCTTCCTATTCCTCTCTTTCTCCGTCCTTTCTCTTTTTCTTCTTCTTCTACGTCCCCTTCTTCATCGTCTACTTTTTTTATTCGTCTCAATCTTCTTTTTCGTCTTCTTCTTCCTCTTCCTTCCTTCCTTCCTAACCCGCTTATTCCCTCTACACGACTCTCTCTGACATGGCTTGGAGAATTGAACGTGATTGTTGCAGGCCTTTAGGCTAGGCCAGGTGGTGAGCTCAAGGCCTAATGAAGCTTGTTCGCCTTTCAAGAAAGAGAGCTTTTACCGTGTCCTAGCGGACAATATTCTGTACGTTCAGCACAAATTGAGTGAAATCTAAAATATACTGGAAAACTCTATTATAATGAGGTTGTAGGGACACGAAGATGGAACGTTCACGAATGTACTATCAGAGACGATCTAATGAAGTGGGAAGAATAGTAGTTCAAAGAGTGGAATAGTAGAATACAGTTTTCTTTTTTAATGGTAAATAGTATAGTAATTGTATAGTAACTATACAATATAAGTTCATCCCATTGTGCATCCATAAGTCTTGTACTCAACTGGATTATACAGATCATTAGGGAAATAGTATATTCCGCACCTAGAGCAGAAAATGAGATTTTTCCGGTTCGAAATCGGTTTTCAAGTCCGAGGCCGTAGGCCGAGGACTAGGAAAGATTGAGAGCCGGAAAAACATTTTTGCCCGTGGTGCGAACGATATTTTTCACCACACTACAGGTATTGCTGACAAAATAAATAAAGAATACTTGTTATCGTACCTATCTCTTGATTTTAGTAATAATAATAATAATAAATTTAACTTTATTTCTGCGGTAGAAGATTTGCAGTCAGGATTTCAGATTCTTTTAAAATTTCACTTGGAATATCACGGGCGTCGTCATCTTCAAGCATTTTTGAAAATTTGGAATGCGCTAATCAACAATAAATAATTGAATAAAACTGGTGGCGAAGCGAATTAGTTTGATTTGAAACTCGAACTGAAATCATGGCGACTTCAGCTGATGAAGAAAGTGGACACTCGCCCGATCTAGCGGATGACTTATTAACTACAGACTTCCATGAGCGGCTGGAAAGAGACAACTTTCTGGCCTAGACCGGAAATGAAACCCTTTTCTGACGTCGGACGAGAGTCGTCTGCAAACAAGGTCTTTCAGATCTACGTAGGGACTGGAAAACAGCTGCTTTCTGTGCAGTGTGGCGAAAATGTTCTTTTTTCAGAAGGAGTATCAGTGTCACAAATGATTCGAGTAGTTCAATGAGGGTGAGAGATTTGATGACCAATAGTCCAAGGTTTAGGAAAATAGTAGAGTAATAGAGCAAGTCTTCTTCTATCTTCATTCTTTACTCAAATAACTCCTTCTTCTTCTTCTCCTTCATCTTCTTCTACTCCTTCTTCTTCACTGCTTCTTCCAGATAATAAACCTTCCTCTCTTTTGTCTTGTACTTTTCTACCCTAGCTACAACCCCCCACAGAATACAGCCTAATCTTCTGTTTAATAGGAAAAGTACTGAAATTGATTGGTCAAGTTCATCCCCTTATAATCATTACCGGACTATCCCCTGTTGCCACACTATCTTATCCTGAGTAATTCCTTCTCTTACCCATCAACTTCTTTCTTGCTCTTATACTTCATCTTCATCATATGTTTCTTCTTCGTCATCCCCTTTTTTTTTGGTAGATAGTTAGTGGGAAGGATATTTTGAATATTCTTTCCAAAGAATGGACATTGATATGTCCAAAGCTTCGCCAATTTATGTAGATGCATAATAATATTACCTATAGCTATTACCAATTATTGCTTTTTCATATTATATGCAGTTCAATAATTGTTTTGTCACTCTATATTATGTAAATTGATCTATAATTTTGCTGTATTGTAAGATATTGTATATAAGTGTAAAATCCAGTACATATTGTAATCTACATAAATAAAGTACTCAATTAATCAATCAATCCCCCATCTTGTCATTTTCCTTCCTCCTTCTTTGTAGTCTCCTTCCTATATTTTTACTTTTTCCACATCGTTTTTCCTCTTCTCTTTATAGTCCAAGTATTTTCCGTCTTGGACACCATCTCGGTTCAAATCAAGATATAATTATCTTAGTTTTTGATTTCAACCTAAAAAGAAACACGTTATTTATAATTCATAGATTCAATATAATTCATCACTCATTATGAATGATTCGGGAAAGAATAACAGGCTTCAAGTCCGAAGGTGTTCCTTTCCCAAATGTGGATAGAAAAATTCAAAGAATAGTTTATGTATATCACTTCATAATTTCTGTACGAGTTAGATGCTACCTTGTCTACTTGTGATTGTAAGAGAGCGTTTAATATGTAAAATGTGCATTTCGCTCTTATGCCCGGTTTCCAGGAGATTTATTAGATACAAAATACCATAAACAAATATGTTTGTTGAAAAAGTTTGGACAAATTTTATTATGTTTGACAAACAATGTAACAATGTTTGCCCTTGGCCAGTGTAGACGCGTCACCAAACAAGATTTTTGTAAGTGGGAAGAACAAGTTTTGTGTTTTACAGCTGTCAACTCTGAAAATGTTTGAAAAAACAGTAATTTTTGTTCGACAAACAATGATTGTCCAACTTTTTGAAATGTTTGTCCCTGAGCTCCTAAACAAACATGTTGCCGAACATGTATGTCGAAAATTTGTTCATGTGGACACGGCTTAAGAACCAAGCCATAATATTCTTATATGATACTGCAATCCATTTATCTCTTCTCTTTGATATTGTGCAACGTCTCATATTCTAATTTTCTCTTCCACCTTTTTATAACACTTCTTCACTTATCTCATCCTGTTATATAATATATTCTATAGTAAGATCCACAAGTCCTTCAAGTCAGTGAAGGTGATAACAAGGCGCTGTTGCCACTTAACGTTTCCACAGCCTTCTATAGTGCATAGCAGCTGTGATTCATGGTTATTCGTTGAATCTGGTATGATTACATTTTTGATTCCCATTAATGATGATAAATCACATTTTGAATTAATTCCAATCGAAAAATATCTTTTCAATTATAAGTTTTCGAAATTGAGATATGATATTTTGCCAGTTCATAATACTCCATCTATTACTCCTTCTCCTACTATTCATAGTCTACATTCAATTTGGCAACAGTGTGTAGTTGGAATAGGATAGAGGTATCTGCTTTTTGTAATGACAGACAAGGATAGAAGACCCATATTGAGCAGATACTGACGTTATAAAGCGAATCTCACCACAGGCGTGCAACGGCGAAAGTGTATTGGAAAAATCTATGTAATCATTCAAGGAAATAGCGCCGGAAACTGTAGTTTGTAATAGACTTTGCTCCCTCTCCAAGCTAATGTACTTCTGGAAGCTATCTTGACCGACCAGATACTAACTAGCTTAAGAAAGTTGGGAAATGCTTGAAGAGTAAATGACCTTGGAGATCCCCTATCGGTGAATTAGGAATGGGAGATTACATTACAACCTGTTGGGGGATTAAACATAGGGGGGTCTACAGAAGGGGAGAAGGATAGAAACTATGGTGAGATCCACGTTATAAGGTCAGCACCTGATTGACTTTGGTTTGCTATCCTTGTCTGTGATTAGAAAAAGCAGATAAATTTATCCTTTTTAGGTCTCACACTGTTGCCAAATCGTTCGTATACCATCTCCACAATCGTTTGTTCGTGAGAAATATAATGTTCTACCAAAACATCTTATCTAAATCAAGAAAATTAATTATCATCAAAACATAGAGATATATTCGCTTTGTTACTATATTTGAGATGTCATTTATCAATATTAACAAGGATAATCAATTTATTCATTCCATTTATTTACAAAAATCCATACAGGTACGGGGACAACAGGCATTTTAGCCCAAAACTGTTCCCGATTCAATATCACAAAGTTCTTCATAAGTAACATGGGAAAAAAAGTTAATGACAAATTGAAAATTAGTACTTATAATGAATAAAATCATAGGAAAAATTAAGAATAATAAAGAATATGTGTACAAATAAGAAATAATACACAATATGATTATAGTAATGAATATGAGTGTTCAATAAACCAGAATTTTGTTCCACTGGAAGCAACACAGTAAAGAGGAAAAATAATATTGAGTATTAAATGAGAATTATCAACTGATAATCGATAATATTCATATCAGATATACTGGCATACTCAAATCACAGATTTGTGCTACAGATGGCGGTGGTAACAGAAAATTGATAACTCTGCTATTCCATCATTTCGACTGACTATGACTTGAATATAGAATTTACAATGTTATTAGTTCAAAATGCTTTATAGACGAATTAGAAGGACAGACAATCAAGCAAGAGCAATATTGAAGTTTTATGCATTTATTTGTAAATGATTTATATATAGTTTACATGCATTTTTTGTAAATGTTTTTTATTGGCGGAAATAGATTAATGTATTCATTCCTTCATTATTTTGAAGTCAAACGAAAGTGGTATTTTCAATTTGCTAAGATTTTCAATCACACCTATTCAGCTGAATTCCAGAGAGAGATTAGTCATCTTCATCATCATCATCATCCATCATGGACTAGACTGATATTTAGCCGTTTACGTATTTTTCACCAACTCTGTATAGGCAACCTTATTTGTACAAGTGGTATTTTACACATTAATTACACATTTATTTAACACAAATGAAATAGATCATTCAACAAAAAAATTATATGCTGTCCTAATCCATTCCAATCTAATATATTCTAGAATGCGCAGCATTCAACGATACTCAAGACGAGACCACATAAGAATAATGAAAAAATTCGAAGTGAGTACAATGTGCAACCACTAGCAGAAATCATAAAAAAATACAGATTGAAGTGGACAAATCACCTGCGTCGTATGCCACCAACTCGTCTTCCACTATAGTGAGGTCCACGTTATAATGACAGTATTTGATCAACTTTCGTTTTGCTATCCTTGTCTATCATTCGACAAAGCCGGTGGTACCATCGCTTTCTAGGTCCACAACGATGCAAATTATGTTTTTGACAGTGTAGAAATATAAGTTAATTAATGCAGAGAATCGGCATCGCTATTCTCCTATCTTTATCTTCTGCCATTATAACGTGGACCTCACTATATAAGCTTGGAAGTTGCAGGTGGATGGGAAAAGAGACGTCGGAAGACCGAGGAAGCGGTGGACACCGGAACAGGCTTTACAAGCCTCGTCCATGATGGATGATGATGATGATGATGATGACTGAATCTATTCTACTATTGCTTCTTTTGAGGCTATGCTTTTTATAATATTTCAGACAGAACATACATAGAGTCAAGTACACGGAAAAATATACAACATACAGATACTCACACAAATATACTTGAGACACCAGCAATTGAAGTTGAACTATCACAATGTTAATCAGGGTTAAGGGTCCGGAGAACCCTCTGCTGGTCATCAACAACTGTGGCGGAGGGCTATCCCTGTAAATGAAACTACTTTCCCCCATCAGTCGAGGGAGGGCCTGAGATGTGTGATCAAGGCTGTTCTCGGTAAAAGGTTGATTGAGGAGGAATAAGGCGATGAAGAGGCAGAGAAGGAGGTAGTTGAGGAGGAGGAGATGGTGGGGTAAGATGGTAAGAAGAGGTGGAGAAGAGTTGAAGGGATGGAAAAGAGAGGAAAAAGGATAACAAGGGATGAAAGTGAGAAATGAGATGAAAAGGGAGGGAGAGGTTGGTGAGAAAGAAGAGAAAAAGAGGTGGAAATTAGGATGGAAAGCAGAGGAAAAGGATGAAGAGGAAAGAAAAGGGAGAAAAGAGAAAAAAATGATGGAGAGGTTAGTAAGAAAGAAGAGAAAAAGAGATGGAAATGTGGATGGAATGAAGAGGAGAAGGATGAAAAGAAAAGAAAAGATAGAAAGGAGATGGAAACGAGAGGAGAGGCTAGTAAGAAAGAAGAGGGATAGAATAGAATAGAATGACTGCCTTTGTTCTATACCTGGGAGGGCGAAGTTAGGGCGCAGTCGGCCCTCTCTTACACTTAACCCTCCATAAGAGAGGAAAAGATATGGAAAGGAGAGGGGAAAGGATGGAAAGGGAGAAAGGAGATGAAAAGGGATGGAAAGGTTAATGAGAGTGACGAGGAACAACGAAGATGAGAAGAGTTATTAAATTGGTTATCAAGTAAATGAGAAATGGTGAATTGAATTATTTTAAGATGAAAATAATAATGTTTTAGAAAATACGTTTTACTCCCTTTTTAAGAACAAAACAATGTACTTCTTCAACGTTGACTATATAGAGGTGCGTACAGGCTTATGCGCTTCAAACTTATGCGCATTTTACTTTGCTTCAGCTGATGCTATTCTTATCATAAATATCTGTAACCTACTTTTCCTGAACATATACAAATTCAATAAGCATAGCATCAGATAAGAAATAGAATTCACGTGTTCGTGACTTATACACCTCTTTATTTATTTTTTATTCTCTATTTACTCTTTATTCTACAATTAAGCACAGATTGGGAGAGAAAAACTAATATCCTCTATGAGGATACAATGCAAATAGAAGGCTACCCTTTCATGAAGAAAAAACACGTTTTCGCCACAGCACAGAAAGCAGCTGTTTTCCAGTCCCTACGTAGATCTGAAAGACCTTGTTTGCAGACGACGTCAGAAAAGGGTTTTCTTTTCCGGTCTAGGCCAGAAAGTTGTCTCTTTCCAGCCGCTCATGGAAGTAGTTAATAAGTCATCCGCTAGATCGGGCGAGTGTCCACTTTCATCATCAGTTGAAGTCGCCATGATTTCAGTTCCAGTTTCGAATCAAACTAATTCGCTTCGCAACCAGTTTTATTCAATTATTTATTGTTGATTAGTGCATTCCGAATTTTCAAAAATGCTTGAAGATGACGACGCCCGTGATATTCCAAGTGAAATTTTAAAAGAATCTGAAATCCTGACTGCAAATCTTCTACCACTAAAATCAAGAGATAGGTACGATAGCTTAACGAGTATTCTTTATTTTGTATTCTTTATTTATTTTGTCAGCAATACCTGTAGTGTGGCGAAAAATATCGTTCGCACCACGGGCAAAAATGTTTTTCCAGCTCTCAATCTTTTCTAGTCCTCAGCCTACGGCCTCGGACTTGGAAACCGATTTCGAGCTGGAAAAATCTCATTTTCTGCTCTAGGTGCGAAAATATACTATTTTCGCCCCACTTGGATGCAATGAGCTGGTTTTCGTGCGTTTTATGGAGGCCGGAAATGATTGTTTTCTGACCAGGCCGGTAAAAGTTTTATGACCCTACGGCTGTAAAATAACCTTGAAGTCAGCTGATTCTGATTTGATGTTGACGTGTTTACAAAATGGTTTATGAAACGGAATCAGTTTATGCTTCTAGAATTGAATAAGTATTCTGCAATAAGATACTATCATTTTATTTGGATGAATAAAATACAGATAAGATATATATTATAAACTATTCAAATTCGATTTTCAGACTAGGATAGAACTTCTAACCTAAACTTCCGAAGTCAACGACAACAAGCATTGTTGACGTTGACATTCAGATTGGCCAAATTTCAAGTGTGCTAAAACAGCTGATCAAAAAACGTTCCATTATTTGTGTTTATTATTCAAGAATCAAAACATTTATAATAATATCATCTTATTGTCATTTGGAAGAATGAAAAGTATAAACTCAACCTCTTACATAATTGAACATAATCTTTAAGGTTATTTAGACAAATCAGAATAAAAAATAGAAATACTTGGACAATTTCCTGATATTCAGATTACCTCAGATTTGCTAGAGCTATGACCTTCCTGTTTTGCTTTCGGAAGAGTCTAATAAACAATTATTCTCATAATATTTATATTGTTTATTTTTCTGTATGGCGAAAAATAACGTTCTCACCATGGACAAAAATGTTTTTCCGGCTCCCAATCTTTTCTAGTCCTCGGCCTACAGCCTCGGACTTGAAAACCGATTTCGAGCCGGAAAAGTCTCATTTTCGGCCCTAGGTGCGAAATATACTATCACGTCTTCCAAGAAACAACAAAAAGTTCCTATTTTCATAGAACAAATCAAGTTTAGACGAATACAGGAGGAAAATTGGAAGAAGTATGGAAAGAGAGGAAAGGACATCGGAAAGAAGTGTAGAGAACAAATAAAATCGGAAGTTGAAGAGTAAAACAAGATTGGTTATCAAGTGAAAAACTTAGGAACGAAAAGGTGTAAAGCAGAATGGTTGGGAGAGAATTAACAGGGGAGGATAATAGCAAGAGGGGAAGGTAGACCCTCTGATAGACTTGAAAAGTCATTAGACGGAGATGCTGTTCTTGGTCATTGCTTTAAAGACACATCCTTCCTTCTCCAACCTTAAGGATGGGCATCCTTAAGGATCTCTGCTCGGGATTGAATCAACAGCCAGACTTCACTACTGCTTGGCTCCCATCTAATCTGGTTAGGGATATCACCTCTAGCCCTCTCACAACTCTCTCTCAAACTACATATCTCTCTCAGACTACTTATCACTTTCTCTCCTTTCCTCACACTCTCTCTCTGTTTCTATCTTTCTCTGTCTTTCTCTCTTTGTAAAGGGTTGTGTGGCAGAGAGGACCAGGAGTCCTTACTCCGCCCTAATAAAGGCATAATCAATCGATCTAATAAATATAATCAATCGATCAATCAATCTCTCTCTCTCTCTCTCTCACTTTCTGTCTCTCGCTCCCTCTCACTCTCTTTCTCTCTATCTCTCTCTCAAACCTTATACCACCTTCTCTCTCACACTACATACCCCTCCCTCTCTCAAACTACATACCTCTTCCACTCTATCAAACTACAAACCTCTCACTGTCTCTCTCTCTCTCAAACTACATACCCCTCTCTCTCTTAAACTACATACCTCTTTCTCTCTCAAACTACATACCTCTCTGACTCTCTCTCTCTCAAACTACATACCTCTCTCTCTCTCTTTCTCTCTCGAACTTCATATATCTCTTGCTCTCGCTCTCTCAAACTACATACCTCACTATCCCTCTCTCTCAAACTATTTACCTCTCTCTCAAAATATATACTTCTCGCACTCTCTCTCTCAAACTACATACCCCTCTCTCCCTCAAAGTACATACCTCTCTCTCTCAAACTACATACCTCTTTCATTCTATCAAACTACAAACATCTCACTGTCTCTCTCTCTCTCAAACTACATACCCCTCTCTCTCTTAAACTACATACCTCTCTCTCTCTCAAACTACATACCCCTCTCTCTCTTAAACTACATACCTCTCTCGCTCTTTCTCTCTCGAACTTCATATATCTCTCGCTCTCTCAAACTACATACCTCACTATCCCTCTCTCACAAGCTACATAACCCCCTCTCTCTCACTCAAACTATTTACCTCTCTCTCAAACTACATACTTCTCGCTCTCTCTCTCTCTCAAACTACATACCCTTCTCTCCCTCGAAGTACATACCTCTCTCTCTCTCAAACTACATACCTCTCACTCGCACTCTCTCTCTCTCTCTCTCTCTCAAACTACATACCTCTCTCACTCTCCTTACTGAAAGCTATCCCTTCTCCAAACTACGTGGTTCGAAATATTACCTCTATCTTTCTCCATTTTCCTTCCACTATCAGTAAAGTCCATGATTGGGAGATATCTCCATCACTCTCCATCTTACTATATTATGTTCCTTTATCTTCATTACTCTCAAGTTCATTGTATCATCTTCATTCTCCTATACACTATGTTCAGCTCGATTTCTCAACTTTCTACCTGCACCCAAAATCCCTTTAAATCACCCTCTCTCTCTCTGACTGTATTACTCTTGCTCTGATGTAAATGGTATCATCTCTATTTTCCTCTCGATATTCTCTCATTTCCTTACCTGGATATCCTCTCTTGGTACCCCCAGAGTTTCCTTCAGTTTCCCCCATCAACAATAGCCCATGAAAGTTGTTACCTATCACTCTCTACCAGCGTCATTTTCCAATAGTATTTCATGTAATCAAGTGGGAGCCTTCACACCAAGAGGCTTCTCTACGATCCTTTACAAAAAACTTTTCAAACTATATGTAATCAAGTGGGAGTCTTCACACCAGGAGGCTTCTATATGATCCTTTACAAAAAACTTTTCAAACTATATGTAATCAAGTGGGAGCCTTCACACCAAGAGGCTACTTTCATGATCCTTTACAGAGAACTTCTTAAAATATATGTAATCAAGTGAGAGCCTTCACACCAAGAGGCTACTTTCATGATCCTTTACAGAGAACTTCTTAAAATATATGTAATAAAGGGGAAGCCTTCACACCAAGAGGCTACGTTCATGATCCTTTACAGAGAACTTCTTAAAATATATGTAATCAAGTGAGAGCCTTCACACCAAGAGGCTACTTTCATGATCCTTCACAGAGAACTTCTTAAAATATATGTAATCAAGTGGGAGCCTTCACACCAAGAGGCTACTTTCATGATCCTTTACAGAGAACTTCTAAAATATATGTAATCAAGGGGAAGCCTTCACACCAAGATCCTACTTACATGATCCTTTACAGGAAACTTCTTAAACTATATGTAATCAAGTGAGAGCCTTCACACCAAGAGGCTACTTTCATGATCCTTCACAGAGAACTTCTTAAAATATATGTAATCAAATGGGAGCCTTCACACCAAGAAACAACATCCAGGATTCTCTACCGTAGATTGGACTTCTTAAACTATGTATTATCAAGTGGGAGCCTTCACATCAAAGAGCGATTGCAGAATCCCATTGGTATACAAGAAGTAAATTCGATAAAATATATTTGAGGTGGAATTTATCATACAAGAATTAAGGAAAAAGTTATGAGATTTTACAAATACAATAATTTTTGATTTACAAAAGTGTACTTTTGATATCAGATCAGATTTATCAGTATAACACTTGAGTCACTACTGTAGGTGGTAGGAGAGGAAAATTAGCAGCAGTGTCTCCCTATCAATTCCACTGACTTGATAATTATAATTTAAAAACAAAATATTCCATCACAACTATGGAGATTGATTAATAAATTATTGGAAAATGGACTATTTTTGCAAATGGAATAAAACTGATTTTTTCAACAAGAATGAACAGAAGAAATATAATATTTGAAATATCATTAAAATAATATAAAATAGTAGTCTAATATTTTGTTAATAATAATTAACATAATATTCAAATGATTTTGATATATAAAAATTGTTTCAACAAGAAATATAACATCAGACATACCGTTATCAGCTATCCTCCATAGAAGGCAGTGTCAAGGCAGAGAATCGACAACACTGTTCTCCTATCTTCCTCCATTGGTATTATAACGTGAACCTCACTATAGAGTTTAATTATTAGATTCTGAACGATAATCAATTATAATAAAACACAAATCATAATTTATAAGCAGATACATGTATAAATCATAGAACAATGCAACAGATTTAAAAATAATCACAAGATAGAAATGAACTACTGACATAAAAATTAATCATATCATTCGATAAAGGAATAACGTGCAAAGTACAAAATGAATTGTGCTATAATATGGTCAAAAATTTTGCTCAGTCGACGTAAGATTCCATAGACGAAATTAAGGTTATCTATCTTTACCTCATCGATTCTATAATCTATGAACAAGTTTGTCGAAAGTACGTTAGTTCAAAAATGAACTCATCTATTCCGTTCTATTATTTTAGTTCACTTCACCCCTCCCCACTCTTTGACAGCGAAGGGGTGAATGACTCAGTTCTTCGGTCGACCTCGCGAGCTGACGATGAACCCGTGACGTGCTCATAATTATGGTTGTATTTGCTTTTGAATCATGTTCCGTGTCATAAAAATTGTTGAGTATCGTTCTACAATCAACAATCAATCATAATCAGTGGTTAGAATCGGGTGAAATGTGATTTTACTACGAAAATTTTATCGTCGAAATTCAACTATTTTCTTGCGAACTTTGGAATCCTGGTAAGTAATTTTATGAAATAATTTGATTATTATGTATCTATGACTGTTATCTATGATCATAAATTGATAATATACATATCATGATGAGGTTTTGATAAGTGGTGGGGAGTTGAGATGGGTTTTTTGGTCAAAAGTTGTATAAATTCGAAAACTGGGTCAACATAACCTCAAACCTTGAAAATAGGTAACAGGTGACTGCACGAACTTAAAGCTGACCTTGAAACTGGTTCATTGGCCTCGATTAAAGGGGATGTACTCTCTCTATGTTGTCTTCACTATGGATGATTATGAATCCTTTTTGGAGGCTTTTACCGTTTCAAACAGTGATTTACAAAGATAATCATGCATTTTAATTACTCAGTTTCATCATATAGTTTGTTACATGATAAAATATTCATAAATTACGTAACGCTAAAGGTTGGTAGGGGGTTATAAATCATTTAATGATGTTCTTATCGTTTTCATTACTGTTTTAAACAGTGATTTACAAATATAATTATGCATTTCAATTGCTAAGTTTCATCATATAATTAGTAACATGATGAAATATTCATGAGTATTACCATAGAGAAACAATAGCGTGAGTAGATATCCCATGGTATAGGGAATTTATGTCGCAACTTTTACTGTTATCTCAAGCCGATTACTGTCGATTATTGTCAATTTTGACTGTTTTGTTGGGGTGATAGTGTATGAACGGCACAATTTGAGAGACTACCAGCGTCACACAAATGCATAGGAAAAAACTATGTGAACTATCGGCTTGGGATAACAGTAAAAGTTGCGACATAAACGCCCTATACCATGGGATATCTATGCTATCGTTACTCTACGGTATTACGTTACGCTATAGGTTGGTGGGAGGTTATAAATCTGCATTACGCTCTTTACATTGAAGAGTTTTGATTTTTCTTGTTCTCACCTTTTTTATTCCTGTTTTAAATAGTAATTGATATGCAAGTGATTAACACTATTATCTCATATACATAATGATTATGAATCTGATGTATATGCCTACGCTATAGGTTGATAGGAGGCTATTATTCTGCGTCCATCCATTAAAAAATTTTGATTTTCTCAGGTTCTCACCTTTTTTATTACTGTTTTACATGGTGATTGATATACAAGTGATTCACATTATCCTTTCATATACATTAATTTTTTTCCTTCGTCCTGGTACCCCCAGAAGAGGGAGTTTATTATAGAAGAATATAACAAACAAAAATGAAAATTACACTTATAAAAAGAAATCTTATCAACAAAAAAATGAAGGATAATGGAAAAAAGCAAGAATGACAAATGATAAGAAAATTCCTTTTCAGTGGAAAATTTCAAAAATTATAAACCAGACGAAATATAAATTCTCCAAAACCTTCTAAAGAAGGTTTGACTGGAGGAGTCAAGTTTTACATTATATTAAAAAAAAACCATAGGAATAGTACATTGATATAATCAATCAGTGATCTCAAAATAATAACTCTCAATTCAAATTATATCAAATAAAGAAATAATTGTCAATCTTGAGTAGAAAAAAACATTGATACATATTGATGAATGAATTACATTGATAGTAATTCATTCAATTGTATTATGTAGCAATAGAATAATTAAACAATGGGATTTCTAATGATAATAATAATAATAATAATAGTAATTATAATAATAATTACTATTATCTATCTGGTCGCGGGTACAACACGACTAAAGGAGTTTATTCAAAATATAGACATGATTACAAAAAGTATATAAGCTACAATTATTTACAAAGTATTGATAAAATTGATTGATTATTTGCTGATCTGAGAAAATGTGGCCCCCACCATATATGAATATGTGTCGGGATGCCACTAATTTTGCTATTGTTCAAGATTCCATGCAACGAAAAATCCAATGAAGGTACATCTTGCGAGTCATTAGAAGTTCATGAGAACAACATTCATATACACGAATATAAAAGAAAATTAATAATGTTTGATATAGAAACTTCAGACATAAAAACATTCATAATACTAATGGGGAAAATCGTTTAAATGAAGAAAATAAGATTGAAAGAGTAGGCTATGAGAATTTTTTTCATAAAACCAATTGTTCTGCATGATTGATTCTGTTATCCTGGAGCTACTTTTTTGTTTTTGATTTGAATGAATTGATTGGAACTGTTTCTTTATTGTCAGTTTATTGGAAATGTATGGTCCTAAATATTTGGTAGAACTCTAAGCAGTTGATGTGGTCATCCTGGGAATTGCCAAGTCCATGTTCCTTCAGCGTGTTGCTTTACTAATTTCAACCCGTGTTCCAATTACTAATTTCAACCCTTCAGCTACAGAGGAAAAAATGGTAGATGTAAAGTATTACAAGTTTGAAGAAATTCATAGAAAATTAACCAACTAAAGTAGAATACTAAGCTCACCTAGACTGTTCCTATTAATAATTTTAATTCAGATTGATGTAGAATTAATTTAAGAGTATGATGCATTATTATGATTCATATATGTATCATAATTATATGTCATTCATATTTATGAATTACGTGAAGTGAATAAATAATCACGTTCATAAGGAAGAGATTATCGGGAGGCATGTAATAAGTAATGCATCTAATTTCATCAAATTTCGCGGTGAATTTTGTGAGATCTGAACGGTGTGTCTGTGTAAGCAAAGGATTAGACATGCCTCCGCTACTTAAGCCTCCCAGACAGCAAAACCCAGTCTGGCTCATTTACATAACCGTAATAATGCTATCACAAAATATTCGCCTCCAATATCGAACAATTTCATTATGCTTCACTTTGAATGAAGAATAGGCTTTCATCAAACTTGAGCTGCAATCTTGATTGTGATACAATAGCCTATGACCAGTAAAATATAATTCAATAATAGAATATTTACAGCATCTACTTACTCCTTTGTGAACCTTTTAAAAGTCAATTAGAATCGTCTGTTTTTCCTTGTTTAAAGAAAAGCTTACTATACTCCTATCTTGTGGTACGGTTGGATTATATCAACCTCAGGTGTATTCATTGGATAAACCAATATCATTACGGTATGAAATTGATATAATATGTTGTTGATTTCAATATGATTGTTCAAATATTTTTCTATAATGCGCTCCATGTTATGGTGACAATGGCGGAAGATGGGAGAGCTTCGTTGTCGATTCTCTGCCTTGTCAATGCCTCTTATGGATGATAGGTGGCACCGGTATATCAGATTTCATATAAACGAAAGTTCTAAACTAGTAGTAGATTAAACTTATATAATATAATAAAGGAGGCAATCGGCTTACACATGAACGGGATAGGAGATTCACGAATGACACATCATCATGTCTCAACTACAAACTGTTAATTTGAAATTTTGTATTGTGATGTATCGGCAAGTAAGCTTTTACAATTTCATCACGTTGAAAAAAAACAATTGATATGTATCACAATTTGTAACCAATGTTACAATTATTTTTGTAAATATTGGGAGCTCCACCACTTCCCAGATGGGAAGAAAAGTTTCAAATGAGCAGATGGTAGAGCAGATGGTAGAAGATGGTAGAGCAGATATTTCTTAAATAAAAATTAAAAATCATTCTATGAAATACAAAATTCATTGGTTTAGAATATTTAAAAAGAAAATTAATTTCAAATATAAAAGTAAATGATTATATATTTTAGGAAATGAAGAAAAAGAAATCAGGTTATTATCGAACAAGTCTTAATTATTTTATAAAGAAGGAGTTTTTATTTATCTCAATTTGATAAATTTTTTGAAACTATTCAGGTATTTAATATTTTGAGGATTTTCCTCTTGGTTAGAATTCTCTACATTCTATTTATTATTTTTAAATTCCTATGAAAAGAAAAACAACACGACATTATAACAAATAAAATGATGAATAATTATTTGAGTACGATACCAATCCCCTTTATGATGACCATCTCGTCAGCTTTGGCTGGAAGGTGAGGTCTAGAGGAAGGTCCAGGTCCTGGCCAGTCAGAGTCTTTGGGTGTTCGGAGGAGCGGCACAAAAGAGACTGGACTCGAAAAAGTGGGAAAATCTAATATGAAAATGCCGGCTGGTGGGGAGACTGGAAAGTTCCACCACTCTGAAGCTCTGCGATTTTTCATTCAATCAGCACAATTTGGCTTTCTAGTGATCCTAATTTCATTATTGAAAATCAAAAAGGAAAATAAATTTGAATTTTGATGTACTTGAGGAGCTGTCAAAACCTATGGTTCATGACAGTATATAGATTTGTAATTCACCGATGAAGATTATAATGCTTATTTTGAATTTATCAGAATTTAGTAGGTCAAGTTTTCAGTTTGTCAAGGATGTTTTAATCAGAGTTACCTACTAGTTTTATATAATTATACATCACAATATACAGTACACAACACAATACAAATTATAGCTCAAGCCTGTTTCATCATCTGTTGTATTACTAATATCACCAAATATTATCTCAATTATTATTATCAAAGGCCACACACATCTAATCAGTCTATTTTCTTACTAAATCAATGACAAACATTGACTGACTCTCATGGTTATTATAAACAATCAACCAGGTATCACATGAGCAATCGATATGGAGCTGATGTTATTGGAAAGGCCTCAAAATCATACAGGCTTGGGCTGTTTGGGTTTAGATACCCGCATAAATTGAAAAGGCTCTGTTTATATTGAAAGACCCTTGTAAAACGTGTGTGTATTGAAAGGTACAAGAAATATCTATACCATCCATCAACAAACATTACACAGGTCTCGTATGATATTATTTCCACCACACACACTACCTATATAACTATATCTAACATACTCTCCACATATATCCGCCCAAGTTTCATATCTGTATATATGTTGGGTGCATATAGCCCCTGTTAGCGCAAATGCTTGATGGATTGTTAATTTACATATTAATAATTTTGCGCGTTCAGCATAATTAGCATTTATATTGGCAGCCGCGCAAAGGATCTGGGGCTTAGCTTGGAAATTAATTAGTGGATTTATTGGTAGCTGAAATGTTTGTATGGTTGGGGTGGGAGATTTGGGGGGATTTAGGGGGTCTGGGGGTTTACCTATGACACCTACACTGTTATGTGTATATGTGTGTATAAATTCATACCCTGGAAAAAGGAGAATGGGGGAAGACAGAATTTAGGGGTCCAAAGTTTGTGTATAGTTGAGAACTGTGATAGATCCGGGATACTGGAGTAGGAGGTCAGTGAAGTCAGGAAATCTTCAGAATTACAAATTTAAACATTTGTATATTCTGTAATATCTATTTAATATTGTAAATACACAGAGAGAAGATATCTCATGGTATAGGGCTTTTATGTTTCAAATATTACTGTTAATTCAATAGATTAGAATAGAATAGAAAAAACGTTTATTGAATAAATAAGCTACCTTAGGCGAACCTCAAAGAGGCTGCTTGACAAGGTACTGTTATACAAAACATGTGAATTCAAATATGAATATACATATATCAGTGAACTTCATTTTTACTTAACAGTTCACTTTACTTATCAGTCTATAACACTGTTAAATTCACTTACAGAGTTTACTTAACAAACAAATTTACTTACTCAAGCCGATAGTCCTAGTAGTTTTCATTCGTGAAGCTATGTGACGCTGGTAGCCTCTTATACTGTTCCGTTCTTAAACTCTCTCCCGGCCAAAACAGTAATTATAGACAGTAGTTGACAGTAATCAGCTTCAGTTAAGAAAATCGACTTGAAATTTGGAACATGAACGACCATGGGATATCTTCTCCTGATATCGTTTCTCTAGTCTAAATATGAGTTTTAATGATACCTATTCCTTGGAATTAATTCTTGCTAAAGTTAATATGAGTAGTCTGTTACATTGGGGATAAATCGAATTCTGTGTGTTATTGTAAAGCTATTTCGTGATATATTATTATCGATTTCGAATGTACTTGATATGTTATCAATATCGGAAAAGTACTTGATATCATCAATTAATTGAAACGATTGAAATTAATTGAAATACTGGTATTACTGGTATCATACCTCGCTCCAGAGAAAAATTACAGTATTCTCCAAATATCCGACGTGATCGAAATATCTTTTAATCAGATTACTCAATGACTGACCAATCTTGAAAGGGATATCCGATTTTCACGTATAACGACAATCTTTACAGAGATGGAGTTTCTCATCTCCCAGACAAAAATTACAGTTTACTTCAACGATCTGACCTGCTCGAAATATCTTCCAATCAGATTGTTCAATGACTGACCAATCTTGAAAGGAATATTCGATTTTCACGTAGAACGACAATCTTTACAGAGATGGAATTTCTCATCTCTCATACCTTGTTCCAGACAAAAAGTACAGTATTCTTCAAAGATCTGGGGTGCTCAAAATATCTTCTAATTAGATTGTTCAATGACTGACCAATCTTGGAAGGAAAATCCGATTTCTACGTGAAACGACAATCTTTACAGAGATGGAGTTTCTCATCTCCCATACCTCGTTCCAGACAAAAAGTACAGAATTCTTCAACGATCTGGGGTGCTCGAAATGACTCCCAATCAGATTGTTCAATGACTGACCAATCTTGAAAGGAGTATCAGATTTTCACTTGAAACGAGAATCTTCACAGAGAGGTTTTTCAATTATTGCTAAGCACCAAATTAACAATCAAAACTAGATAATACTGTACTCTTCAGTTGATATTACCTCATTGCTGGATGAGCTTTCAACGTGACGATTCAAGTGGTGATGCGACGAAAATTATCAAAAATAAAGGCGAAAGAAGTTTCTGAGATTGAACAGAAATGAGGAATTGAATGTAAGTGGATTATACGAAGTTGAATGGTGTGGACCAATGGTCTATTCCAAAGAAAGATTATCAAATAACGCAGAAGTGGAACAATACAAAAAGGGAAAGAACAGAGGGTAGAATCTTCCGTGAGAGGGTAGACGACCAAGAGGAGGAAGCACTCTTGTTCCATTCGATGAAAGGGTTGAAGAATGATGATTGCGGAGATAATACAAAAATTGACAATTGAGTCTCAAGATGTATACGTCTAGCTATACGGGAAACCTGGATGGGATGGAAAGAGTACGTAGCTGATTAGATACCTCTCTCTTACCAGGAAATGAGGTGGAATTTTAAAGGTTTGATAAGATTTTGAGAACGGGGTGGAGTAATTTGGGAAATTTGGACTGGAGTAGTTAAGAAAGGGGAGATTTCAAAGAACAAAGACCAGTGATTTCGAGCAATGCGAGAGATTAAATTCGATTTGATCGAGAGTTCCGGAATTACGCCCTGGAACTCTCCACATTTTCTCGGCGCGCGTGGAAAACAGTTTTCCATTTCGTTTTCCCTTTTAAGATCTGCGAAAATTGAAAAGAACGGGGCACGAATGCTGGAGATAAGGTTCACTAGGCAAGTTGCTCATGAAATAGTACGTTCGCTTCGCGTTCGTTTCGCCAGTCTCGTAAAATGTTATGAAAATTACATCACGAATTAGATTCCACTTCCATTTCGTGCTGCGAGAGAGAGTGAGAGAGTTACAGAGAACTACAATCTCACGCTGGAAGAGAAAGTGAGAGAGTATGTGAGTGATTTTCCATCTAGCACTGAGAGACAGAGTTAGAGAATGAGAGAGTAAAAGGGAACTTCTATCATACACTGGGAGAGAGTGAGAAAGAGTTTCCATTCCGCTCTGGAAGAGAGAGTGAAAGAGTAACAGGGAACTTCTATCATACACTGGGAGAGAAAGTGAGAGAGTTTCCATTACGGGCTGAAAGAGAGAGTGAGAGAGTATGTGAGTGATTTTCCATTTAGCACTGGGAGATGGTGAGATAGTCATAGAGTAACAGAGAACTTTTATCATACACTAGGAGAGAGATTTTCCATTACGCGCTGAAAGAGAGAGAGAGTGAATGAGAGTGATCTTCCATTTTGCACTGGGAGATAGAGTGAGAGAGTTACAGAGAACTCCTATCATACGCTGGGAGAGAGAGTGAGAGAGGTTTTCCATCACGCGCTGGAAGAAAGAGTGAGAGAGAGCAAGGGCCGAAATTTGCTCGCATTCTGCAGAAAGCTTGTCGTCTATTAGAAATTGCGTCACTTGCCTGTTATTTTGGGGATTAATCGGGCAAAATTATTCCAGTTTTCTGTTGAAATTGAAGATATTTCATGGATATTATTCGTGTTTGACTTGGAACGTGGAGATCTTTCTGAAATCGTAGATCATCCACATTAATATTTTTTATTTATACTTTTTCCCATGAGTATTTGAAATCTTAGTAAGTCATTTATCTATCTATCTCATTCTCCCTATGCTTTTTCCTTACTTCCCCTCACCATTACTCTCGAACTTCCCCTTTTCTCGTCTCTTCTGCTATTTGGCAAATTGTTTCCGTTCACCATTCATTCGATGGCCTGATAGCACAATAAGAGTCAAAGTGTCTTCCTCTAAAACTTCTGCTACAATTTCTTGACAAGTCATTAGAATTCGACGAAATTCTCTTGTAACAATGAAAAGTCATTACAATGTGTCAAAATTCTCTGTAATATCCACAATATTCTCTGTATAAGTTGTATCTTTCTCTAAGTTCCGGGTTTATCTTTAACTCCACTGATAAGGCCACCTAGATACAATACAATATCAAATTTTCGTGATATCAAGTGTATTCCATTTTTATCCCTACCTCCAATTCATGAGTCTCTCCTTGTATTCAGATTTCTCTCATCGAAACTAAGGCTTGCCCTTGCAAAGCATAGTGATATGAGCGATTGGTTCTTGAACTTTTAACTCAACAATTTCTGATTATTCTTATTCGAAACAGATTATAAGAAATCAAATCAAATCAAATCAAATTATTTTTATTGCATGAAAAATTACAAACAATGGTGTACACATCACAAATTTGTAATGATTTTATTATTATACCTACTTAACTAATCTTAGACACTAACAACTAGAGTAGATATTAGACAATATTGACAAAATTAAAATACAGTCATACACAAATTGTGAAGAAAAAAAGAAATATCATGCTTCTCCTCCACGAAGGCTGTAGCCTGTGTGTGGAAAGGAGTCTGTTTTTTATAAGAAAAGTATAATAATTTGTAGCATAATAATTTGTAGCAATAGTTTTTATAGATGAATAAAATATTGTAATATCTGGTAAGTTACCTGCGGTATTGTAGTAGAGTAGTTAAGCTACTCTATTTTTAAAGAAAAAATATATAAGTGGATGAATAATTGCTTTAAAAAAACAAATAATTCAATTGAATAACAAATTGGTACATACATGCAGTAAATAAACTAGAGTAGTATAAATTTATGTTTAGATACATTTAAAAAAAATATTACCAAATGAAGAATAGCCTGAAAAAGTTGCCCCAATCATTCTAGATGAAATATGATATTCAAAGAGAATAATATGATAAATAGTTGAAGTAGAAATCAGTTCATATACATATTCAGTCAAAACACTGGAACAACACATTGATAATTATTGAGAAATGTTGATATCAATATAACTAGGAACATACAGCTGGATCACGAGTTTAATATAATTATTATTGATAGCTGGAATGGATCATGAGCTCTATATTTTCCCTTCCTATCTCCCTCAACCATATTTTAATGTATTTTTTGTACATATAGGGTGTACAGTTATGAACATTACGGAGGATGGTTGGCATGTTTCTGTATAAAATATGTGCAATGTAATGGTGTTTGTTGTTGAATGAGTTTTTATAAGTCTCGGAATTTCAATGCCTAATGAGTATGCTGAGCGTGTTGTGCGATTATGAGTTATTTTTTTGAACATATTGTTACTGTGTAAGAGAAAATACTCAAGAGAGAGATAGGTCTATAGTTGTTTTTTATAGATTTGTCACCATTTTTGAAAAGAGGAAAAATGCTGGCTATTTTAAAACTGTCTGGGAAGATACCTTGTTAAATACTCAAGTTATAAATATGTTTAAGAGGAGTTAGAAAAATATTTATATTTCTTGTACAAATCTGGTTGGAATGTTATCATATCCGGGAGCAGACATACCTCTAATTTTGAAGTGAATATGATGATATCATCTTCACTTATCGGTGACATACAGAAATTAGTTTCAAGGCGATAGTTCTCATCATCCAAAACTGGTGGATTATTTGAGTTCACCGAGTTATAATAATAATCAAGTTATAAATATGTTTAAGAGGAGTTGGAAAAATATTTATATTTCTTTGTACAAATCTGGTTGGAATGTTATCATATCCGGGAGCAGACTACCTCTAAGTTTTGAAGTGATATGATGATATCATCTTCACTTATCGTGACATACAGAAATTAGTTTCAAGGCGATAGTTCTCATCATCCAAAACTGGTGGATTATTTGAGTTCACCGCCCTTGCCAAATTCTCTCCCACATGTGAAAAGAAACAATTGAATTCATTAGCTACTAACTTGGTCTTTTCCAGTGTTGAAACTGATCCACTATCTACTGTCTCAAAGTGCTTCAATGGAAATCCTTCTTTATTATTGTTACCTCTACCAGATATCTCATTCATAATGCTCCAAAACTTTTTTGGATCATTCCCACTTTCATTTATTTTATTTCTATAGTATTGATTTTTAGTGGTTTTTAGTAAGTGATTCAGTCTATTTCTGTAGTTTTTAAAGTTATCGATTGAATTTCTATTGAAAGGTTGTTTTTTTGTTAATTTGAATAATCTGTCTCTTTCCCTAATCGATCTTACTAGTCCTTTCGTTATCCAAGGTTTTATTGTTTTAAGGCGAGAATTATCTTGAGTAACCTGTCTTTTAGCTTTGTCTATGTTACATTTTATGATTGAATAAAAATTATTTGTCGCAATATTGACGTTGTAACAGAGCTCCATGTTTCCTCATTGAAAGTGGATAATAAGGTTTCATTGTGAATAACTTGGGAAGATCAAATTTTCTATTGTCTTTGGATTTGGCAGTAATTTGAATGGATACAATGTAATGATCTGTAATTGCCACTTTGACGATAGCTGATTCAATTGCATTACAGTTAACATTGTTTAGAAAAATATGGTCAATCAGGGTACTGCTATTTCTAATTTGTCCAGTCGGTTTATCGATACAGTTGATAAAGCCACTTTCATAAAGCATATTCAGATATGAATCAGTTTGTAAGTCATTGTTCAGTATGTTTATGTTCATATCTCCTACCAATATATTTGCTTTACCTTTCCTCTCAATGCTATTGTAGTGAGTATTAAGATGATCAATGAAATCGGCAATATGTGTATCGTGATTCCGATAAACGGCAAGGATCGAGTAATCTGTTTTGTCATAACAAAAATTAATTTCTAAAGTATTGACTCCACCGATATTCATGCAACGTCCTACTGATGATAAAGAATTCCTGACAAAAACATAACTCCATCGTTCCTATTTCGTTTATCTATCGTTTGATAAGTTGTATAGCCTTCTAACTGTTTGTTATCATCTGCATTGAGCCAAGTTTCGGTAAGGACGATGATATCTATTTCACAATTTAATGATCCAAGTCCTACCAGTAGATTATCAATGTTCTCATTGTAGCTTCTAATATTCAGATGTATTAATTTCAAGCTTTCTTCATTTGGATTAAAAAAGAGATTGAAAGAATGAAATGTATCGAACTCTTTACAAAAGATTAGATTATAGTTTTCCAATTCTGATTCATGTCTATCCATATATCGTTATTCAGCGAATGCTCCGCCCGCTCAACCGCCTCATCATATCAATAATAAGGCATACCAAAAGAGAGAAAAAGAGCAAGATCTAGATAGTATATCTAAGCATCTAAGCATAGGAAAAACTACTATTTGAGTCTATCAGTCTATATGATTGAGCAATAAAGTTCAGAGTGAAGAGAAAAATCATAGCAAAGAATAAATATGTAATAATATTAAACAATTGAACTTCCATTTTCGAAAAATAAGAAGTATATATACTCATATAAGACCTATTTCGTATGTTATATTTAATTGAAATGAAATTTGATTGGATGATTGTATTAATATTTTTTTATGTTATATAAATAATATGTGTACCTCATATTATTTTAAAAATTAAAACTTTGATTGTACTTGGGTTTTTATTTAGGTACTCATATTTTTATATAATTTTAATCACTACAGGATAAATCATACAAGAGCATTTTATTTATTGAGTTATAGATCACATTATTTGGCTTTTGTCTGCACTAATATAAGTACGTTTCTATGAGTGGTTCACCTCTGAATTATTATCACTCCTGGCTCAAATTCTCTCCAGCATGAAATTTAATTATTAATATCAAATATTGGGAAAAAAATTTAAAATTAGAAGAACGAAAAAAGAAAAATAACAATCTTATTGGTTCCTGACCATGCTTATGTACTAACTAAAATTATGTATATAGAGTTCATAAATCATTTGGACATGAATATCATTTAGCATATTAATAGTCAGAATTTATACAGTAGGAAAAAAACAAAATGGAACATACGGGTCCTTGGATTGTCCATTCCTGTATTTCTGGTCACCTGATTTTATGTGTTAGTCTGGTTGTTATCACAGGCAGCGTCGATATCTTGTGGAGTGAACACTCGGATTGGCGGGTCGTCAGCTCGCACCTTCACCCACATCTTCGCGTTCTTGAACCAGGCCCCGTTGATCTTCTTCTCCCTCACAAGATTCTTTCCATAAGAGAGTAGGAATTTGTTTTTCGGAGTGAGATGATCATTTATGTACACGTCCCCAGCTGGTAATGAGTCGCTTACGTCCTTTGTGGTTAGACGCTGATCTCTTTTTTTCCCGGCCGACATCCATGAATTTTGGGTACCTCTTGAAATGAATGACTCTATTATAGAAGGAATTTCCCCTTTTTTTGTTGAAGGTATTCGATGAGCCATAGAAATATCTGACCGAGAAAAGGATAATTTCAAAGCTTTAGCAATGTTCTCGATAATTAGATAGATATCTTCATTCTGAGTAAACGGAATACCCACTATTTCTATATTGTTTTTACACGTGTATTGCTGCACATCACTGATCTCCTGTCTAGCTAGCCATAATAATATATTATTGATTGACTTATACAACAAGAGTACATACATCATCGAAAATAAAATATTATGTATTATCCAATAGCAATCCAATTGTAGATTATAGTTTGTTAGCTTCTATGGTAATTTTTGCTCTTCTCCAATTGGTCAGCTGTTGTACGTTTTAAAAGTGAGAATTGTTCCTTTTCACCAATCAGAAACCTTAGTTGCCTCCCAGCTTTATGAATCCATGTTTCGGAAGGCAGCCATTTCCTTGTTTTCATGCATTACCAAAAAGTTTCAGGCAATAGCCTGTTTCCTCTTTTCTGACTACGGCTTTGTATTGTTTGCTGTATCCAATAAATGGATAAATGAATGAATAAACAAATGAATAAATAAATAAATATATGAATAAGTGAATTATAAACTCAACATAATATCATAAAGTGAAGATTATTTCTGTCATCTCTGATAATATAACCTTGAAAAACCTTCTATAACTCTATTTTCTAACTTTTTTTCAGTCTAAAATGTATTCTACTAAATTAAATGAAATGTTTTTTTCGATTATTGATTTTTACTTTTTACTTATTTTATAGATTTTTACTCAACTATTACTTATTATTCTATTTGAGAGATCATTTCCTTATTTTGTGATGTAGATGCATTAGAATAGTATAGGAGGGTCGAGTGGGAGAGAGGGCGCTCTCACTTCAACCTCCAGGTTGAAATAAAGGCAGCCTATCTATCTATCTATCTATCTATAATATCATCAAGCACGTAATCCTCGATTATCATTGAATTTAGAACGTACATCGAGCCTTAAACAAGGAGAATAGAAAAAACTGTACAGCATATTATCGATAATTTGAGATAGTTTCAATAGATCACTTTACCTCATTCCAAAGAATTCGCTCTTTGTTCTAAACTTCACCACCAAGTGATCTGAATTCTACTACAATTCGAATCCATGGGAGGAGTGAAGGCAAATAAAAACAGATGATAATATACTGAGAGAATAATATACACTGAAATCATATTATAATAAGAGTGGGTACTTTTTTCACTGAATATTATAAGCCTATATAGAGTCTGTTTGGTGTTACATTATATTGAGGTGAGGGTTATAATCCCAAGACATATCCCGTCTTACAATGCGGTCGGCTTCATAAAAAACTTGGAAGATAATTCTTTTTTAGTATCATTGTTATTGTATATTTCAGGAGATCTCGAAGACAGTAGAGTGAGAGAACACTATGCATAATGCATAATGATGACAGTAAAGAGGAAATATTATGAGCATATTATGAGGAGGAGATGGAGGAGAAGAGTACTTCAATGTATTTCGGGGCGAATAGCTCCCTGAAGTAATGAAAAAGAAAATGGTGGGGAGTGAGAGGGAGTAAAAGGTGAAGAGGGGTGAGGGAGATGTGGTGAGAAAGAGGAATTGAGAGTGGCAGGAGGAGGTGTGAGAAGGAATGAAGGAGGGGAGGAGGAAAAGATGATAGAGGTGGTGAAGAAGATGAGGAAGGAAGAAAGAGTGCGAAGGGGAGGAGGAGGTGAGAAGGAATTAAGGAAGGGAGTAGATGGTGTGAAGAAGAGAATGATGTTGGGGAGGGAAAGAGATGATGGAAAGAGGGTGAGAAAGTGTGAGGACGAGGAAATGGTTAGGAGGAAGGAAGGAGGTGGAAAACAGAGAAAAACACATGGCTATGGAAAACTACTCATGAGCAGTGGTAGTCATGGTAGAGGCAGTAAGATTGAGAGAGGAAAATGGAACTTTTAAAAAAGGGAAATTTTTTTGTAAATTCTGTTTTGAAAGGAGGTGAGCTCAAGGAGTAGGAAACGGGAAAGAAACTTTAAATTTTAATTGAGTAGAAGCAGGAGGTGACGGATATATGACGAGAGAAAAGGAAGAGAAAGAAGAAGAAGAAGAAGAAGAAGGAGGAGGATGAGGAGGAGGAGAAGAAGAGAGAGGAGGTGAATGAAAAAAGTAGGAATGATGGGAATAATGATGCTGATTGGTAGACCTATGCTAAGAGGTGGTGATACTGGAGGATGAAAATGGAACTGAGTGAAATGATTTTCAATAGATGTTGTGCAAGAAAGGCTAGAACGAGAAGGAGTGAGGACGAGAGAGGGTGGATAGGTAGGAGAGAAGAAAAGTATATAGAAAGAGGAGGAGATGGAGTAGATGAGGGAAAAGAAAGATAAGAAGTGGAGATGTTGAAGAAGTAGAAGAAGAACAAGAACAAGACCAAAAAAGAGGGGGAAGTGGGAGTAGGAGAAGAAGAAGAAGAAGTTTTGTTCACAAGTGGTAATAGTAATAAAAAAAAGTAGAAATGATGGGAATAATAATGCAAATAGGTGACTCAGCAGAAGCTGCCACCTGGTGGCGAAATTGAGAATTGAATATGCTTGTTAAACTGTCGACCAATCAGGAGAGAGAGTGGGCGGAGTCTAGCGGTGACAGTGGGAGTGAGGGCCAATTTTTGAACTAGCTTGTGATTGGTTCCTAGTCTTCATTACGAATGTCTGTTTACGCCAGAGCAGTGAGGAAGAAGAATGAAGAGAGGAAGAAGAATGAAGAGAGGAAGAAAAAGAAGAAGAAGAAGAAGAAGAGACATAAAGAAGAGAAAAATAAGCAGAAGGATTCCCTGTTCCCATGTTTGTTATGGCATCATATCAGCTGCAACTTCTAATTTGTTGTAGCCTAGAATTTGTATTGAATAAACGAAATTCCACATTATTATGCTGCGTTTACACCAAAGTTATTAACAAAATGTTAATAACTTAATCCTTATTAGATTCTATTAGATTGAACATAACTTAACATGATGAACATATGTGTTTGTCAAGTTCCGTTCAATCTAATAGAATCTATAAGGATTAGACTAAGTTATTAACATCTTGTTAATAATTTACTTTGGTGTAAACCCAGCTTTAGAATAAAACTGAGTGCCGGTTGCACAACAGCCGGTTAAATTTTAACCGTGATCAATTTCACGAGAGCCAATCAGAAAAGGCGTTTTTGAAAAGACAGCTTCTCTGATTGGTTCTCGTGGAATTAATCACGGTTAAAATTTAACCGGCTGTTGTGCAACCGGCACAGAGAGATCCAGTGGCAAATCTTATCGAAAAATACTGGATTTTGTTCCTCGTAAATTGGTTATTTTCACATTACAAATTGAATCTATTGATAATTCGTCATATTTACCGATTGTATCTTGTATCTTATAACTTGATAACACTTGTATCTTCCGATTGTCTTCCGAAATTTTTCGGCCTTCACTCAGAATTATTATTCTTTGATCAGATGGGAACCCGATGTTGGTGAGAATCAGCCAATTAGGGCCGTTTGCACAGTGACAGTTTAAACTAAATTCAATTTAAACTGGATTAAATTCGTATCAAGTCTCGTTTTTTATAATGTGGCTCATTCTGAGTTCAAACCACCAGCTGATTAAATTTAGTTTAAGCTATTACTGTGCAAACGTCCCTTAGAGTATTACATTCAATGTATTCAATGTATTCAATGTATTCAATGTATTCAATGTATTCAATGTAAACATTGAATGTATTCTAGGTACATTGGAGCATGAAGGAAGTAAATACTTATTCATCATATTGATTACTTATCAATCATTGATTATTTATTTGATCTGTGATTGGAGTATACTTTCCTGCGTATTTGCCGATAATTGTCGGCCGACTATCGGTAATTGTGAAAACACCGATTGTTGGGGAAGAGCTTGCACATTCGGAATAGATTGAGGGAAGCTTTTGGCTGGAGTTCAAGACTAGTGTCTGACGAGACGATTTATTATCGAGTCGTCTGCTCCAGGATGCAACAACATTGACAGGACCTCCGGGAATCGTCATTCATGAAGCTCCAAGATCAGTGGTTGAGCTGGTTCAGTCAGGTTGAGGTCATTCAGTTTCTGCATTTTCTTTTGCCATATACGATGGTTCATCCTGAAATCAATAAAATCCAATAACTATAAATATCAAATCAATCCAATGACATTAATTACAATAGATTATTGTTTCCTATAGGCCTAGTAGACACCCATATAAAGAAATTTCAATTTCAATTTCAATTTCAATTTATTATTATTAAAAACACACATAACAAGACAAAACAAAATTACAAAGAATTTGAAACAAATAAAACACAATAAAATGTTACAAATATAAAAAACCATGGGCTTTGTGGTTGGGTGTGTTGGAGAAGAGAAAAAAAGAGAGGAAGATACCTAGCCAACTATGGTTTCCCATGTAATAGGCCGGCAAAGAAGAGAAGAGAAGTAATGAGGAAAAATGTAAGGGAGAAATGGGGGAAGGAAGAAAACAGAGGAATAGGTACTCAAAATAAAGGTAAGC
The DNA here is from genome assembly GCF_014356525.2 of Nilaparvata lugens. Classification (NCBI taxonomy): domain Eukaryota; kingdom Metazoa; phylum Arthropoda; class Insecta; order Hemiptera; family Delphacidae; genus Nilaparvata; species Nilaparvata lugens. The sequence goes on from NC_052515.1 coordinate 14,119,472, forward strand.
GAGTCCACTGAAAAATGAAAAAACAATGCTGGAGCAGAAATCTCGAGTCATATATCTAAATGGAAGAATAAATTACTGTATGTCCAGTTTTTTATATCCAGTTTAATTTTTCGCTGATTTTATTGTCCATGAGAAAGTGATTTGGAATAAGGTTTATTATTTTAGTACCTATGTAAATTAACTGCCTCCTTATACATTCAATATTAGTGTTATAGGTTACATATTTGTTAGCAGTGGCCCTTAGATTATAATAATTAAGTGTAGAGTTTATTGTGAGAGGAAAATCGGATCTATATTTTATCAAGTACCCAATTACGGTTTTTATGTATAATTGACGTATAGTCATGACCTCAAAATCACTAAAAACCATATCCGTTGGATAGAGCCTGGGTTTGCTTAATATAGTTTTAATTATCAGTTTTTGTGCTACAAATAATTCAGCAATATGACAGTTGAAACAGCCTCTCCAAACAACTATGCCATACTGCAGAATTGACTTGACTAGAGCATGATACATCATTTTCAGGTGGTTCTTATTAAGAATTCTGTTAACTTGGTAAAATTTAAAAGATAAATATCTAATTTTTCTACATATGTATTTAATATGAACATCCCATTTAAGGTTTTCATCAATTATGATTCCCAAGTACTTAGTATTATTGACTTTTTTAATGGTGGGACAATCACAATTACCCAAGTTTAAATTGCACTGAGAATGGAGTCTCAAATCTTGATTCTCGTTGGGCTGTCCTACTCTATTTGCAGAGAAAGTTATGTAATTCGTTTTTTCAATATTTAAACTCAAGGTATTCTTATCTAACCACTTCTTGATTAAAAGCATATTATTTTCAGCTATGGTATGAACTTCATTCCATGAATTACCGTGAAAAATAGCTGCAGTATCATCTGCAAAGGATATCACAGTTGAGTTTAGAAGTCTTAAATTTAAAAAGTCATTTACATAGAGTATGAAAAGGATGGGAGAAAGTACAGTACCTTGAGGAAGACCATAAGAAGTTAAGTTAGTTACACTAGATTGATCATTTATGGTTAGGGACTGGGTTCTATTACTCAGATAGCTTTTGAACAATTTAAGCGAGACTCCTCTGAAACCATAGGACTCCAGTTTATTGAACAAAGTATTATGAGGTATTGTATCAAAAGCTTTGCGTATATCCAGGAAGACTGCAATAGTTTTCTTATTGGAGTTTATTTTATCAGATAAAGTATTGACGAATTTTATTAGAGCGTCAGATGTACTTTTACCATTTTGGAAACCGAATTGGTTCTTGTTGATTATTTTGTTAAGATTCAAGAAAGAAACAACTCTTGACTTTATAAGTTTCTCCATTATTTTAGCAAGGTTGCTGATAATACTAATCGGTCTATAATTACAGGGATTAGTCGGGTCACCTTGTTTGAATAGAGGTTTTATTTTGGCTGACTTGAGGTGCTCAGGAAAATATCCCTCCTCAAAGCATCTATTAAAAATGAAAGAGAGAGGTTGAGATATAAAATTGGCTATTTTCTTCAGCATAATATTACCTAGACTATCAATACCAGGACTGCAGTTGTTCTTTAGATTTTTAATAGTTGCCTCAACCTCAACTGGGCACGTTGGTCTCATAAAAAACGTGTTATCGATCTGTATTTCAGGAAATCGATCACCAGTATTATCAGGGATATTGATAGTTTGAGCTTGTAATTTACCCACATTTGTGAAATAATTGTTGAGGGGTTGAGCATCAAGTTCAGTACACTTGTCGTTGATACTGTCCTCACCTATAACTTCGTTTATGCACTTCCACAACTTCATGCTGTTGTTATTACAATTTTCAATTTTCCCTTTATAGTAGACTTCCTTTGCATGATTTATGATCTTATTCAAACCATTACGATAAACTTTATATTCATTCTTTAATATATTGTTATTAGGATCTCTTCTGAGTCTAGAATGCATTTTGTCCCGCGTGATTATTGATCTTATGATGCCTTCAGATATCCAGGGCTTCAGGGGACGAAGTCTGTTAGGTATCTCTTTTACCTTTCTGCATTGGTTGATGAGACTGGTCAAACGATCGACAAATTTATTCATAATAGTGTCAATGCTTCCATTCACGGTATAGATTTCTTCCCAATCTTCATTCCTTATGCGTTCCAATAGTGCATGATAGTTGGTTCTAGTTAATGTGTTTATCAATACTTTTCTATTATTCTTATTGATAGGAACCTTCACCAAGTTCAGTACAACCGCGTAGTGGTCAGTTATGGTTGTCCTAAATATTGCTCCTTTAATGGACATAGGATGGTTGCCTGAATTTTTATAAAAAATGTGGTCAATGCAAGAATTTGTTGTGGTTGTTACTCTGGTATCACCAGTTATGTAAGACTTATAGCCATTACTATTGAAAATATGCAGATAATCTTGAACAGGAACACTAGTTGAATGTGTATTTATATTCATGTCTCCCGCCACACACACATTTATTCCATTAGGAATATTACTGATTTCATTACTCAGACTATTAAGAAAATTATCAATATTTTGATTACTTGGTGATCTATAAACCCCAATCACCTTCACAATAAAATCATCAATTCTTAGGTCAGCACTAACTACATTAGCATCAGTAATATATCTATAGTAAAATATCATATATAAAATCAAATATAAATATCATAAATAAATAATATATAAATCATATATAAATATCATATATAAATATCATAGTAAAATATCTATACACTTGAGTAAGTCACTTACTACAGTCAGTAAGTTGAAAAATTTCACTATTTATTTGAATATTAGACTGCATGGCATGTGAAATACAGGGAGAAGTGTGTTAGTGAAAAAATGTAACTATTATAATATGGAATTCTAGTTTGATATGAAATCAACCACCCTGAAGACTTCTATAGCTGCAGTTAATACATCACAGTTCGGAATGAACCATGAAACCATCATCTTTGAAACATCTATAATGACGGTATTGAAGAATCGTTTCTTTCCCCTTTTCGTAGGAAAATCCGTGATACTTGTCTACTATCAGCCAACTTATGGTTCAATAATCGAATAATCAGATAAATATTTGCGAATAACGTACAATAAATAACATCTGTACAATGGATTGTACTCCACAGATTAAGACTGCCTACTTCCAAAAAAGATTCAAACCGCGTTTTCTCTCCTATCCTCGTAGGGAAGAAATATGCGAAGTCTTCTATCAGTCATTTTGTGATTTTCACTATTTGTGTAGTTGAGAAGTTGATATTGTGGTAACTATTCATATTAAATAAAAATACTGGGAAATTATCGAAATCCACAGATAATTAGAAAGAACGGATTGGTTGTTACACCATTGTCAATCTCTGATAAACTGAGTTAATCAGAGATTCACAATGATGTAACAATCGATCCGGTCTTTCTAAAAATCAATAAATCTGTGGTTTTATTGATACTTAGAAAGACCGGTTTCGGTTGTTACACCATTGTCAATCTCTGATAAACTGAGTTAATCAGAGATTGACAATGATGTAACAACCAATCCGTTCTTTCTAAGTATCAATAAATCTGTGGTTTTATTGATACTTAGAAAGACTATTAGATAAGACTATTAGATAAAAGACTAATAAATCTGTGGTTTTATTGATACTTAGAAAGACCGGTTTCGGTATCAGAGATTGACAATGATGTAACAACCAATCCGTTCTTTCTAAGTATCAATAAATCTGTGGTTTTTGACAATTTCTTAGTATTTTTATTTAATTTTGTGATTTCATTATCGAATAAACAAATAGAAAATTTTGAATAACATAACAGTCTGTACAATAAACTGTATCTCATAGTGAACTGTCTACTTTCAAAAAAAATTCAAACCGCGTTTCCACCCATATTGTCGTAGGTAAATACGCGAAAACGTGTTTTTATCAGTCTTTTTAATCCAATTATCAAATATATTATATCAATTTTTATATTATATTTATATATTATAACAATGTATCATTGTGAATAACATAACAGTTTGTACAATAAACTGTATTCCACACTGGACTACCTACTTCAAGAAAAGATTGAAGCCTCGTTTTCTTCCCTATTTTCGTAGGGAAATTAAAAAAACCTGCTTTTATCAGTATTTTTGTAATTCAATTATCGAAAAACAAATAATTAATAATTCCGCATAACATTACAGTTTGTACAATGAATTATTGTATTCCACAGTCTCCTATCATTCTTTTTGTAATTTTATAATTTACGAATGAACGAGTAGATAATTCTGAATAGCATAACAGTCTTTTAATTCAATTATCGAATAAACAAAAAATTAATAATTGTGCATCATATTACAGTTTGTACAATAAACTGTATTTAATAGTAGACTATCTACTTTCAAAAAAGATTCAACCCGCGTTTCCACCCATATTGTCGATTTATTATTATTATTGATTTATTATTATTGTATCAGTTAACTGTATTCCACACTAGACTGACTACCCACTTCCAAAAAAGATTCGAACCGCGTTTTCTACCCTATTTTGGTAGTGAAATCCGTGAAAACCTGTCTTAAAACCCTTCAGTCTTGGTAGGGAAATTCGTGAAAACCTTGTCTGAAAACCCTTCAGTCTTGGTAGGGAAATCAGTGAAAAACCTTGTCGAAAATCCCCTCAGTGTGGGACATCTTTATCCGAACGCTGCTGTCAATCTAATGAGAAAATCCGGGCGAACAGATGTGTTGTGTTGTGCCTGGGCCTGGGTCTCCGCTCTGATTGAACGTTATCTAAACAAATGCGCAAGCCGATTGACTCCAAGGACGTCTTGACAGCCTACTAAGGAAACCTTGACAGTTCAGGCTTCTCGCCTGTTATCGAGCTTTTCTCTTTTTCTCTTCTCTAGTTTTCTGTCTCATTCTATTCCTCATGTTCTCATTGTATTGTAGATCTTCTTCATTTCCTTGTTCCTCTCTCATCTCATTGTATCCTCCTACACATAATCTTTCCTCATCTGTTTGTTCTCCTCTCACCTCTTTCTTGAATTTCTTAACAGTCCATGACTGAACGGCTGTTATCAATCTTCTATATATGTTTGATTTCCTTGTCCTATACCATAGGTAAGGAAGTATTGCTTTCCGAAAAAAATTAAGGTACCCCAATTTCCAAATTTATATACGTTTCAAGGTCCCCTGAGTCCAAAAAAGTGGTTTTTGGGTATTGCTCTGTATATGAGTGTGTGTGTGTGTGTGTGTGTATGAGTGTATGTGCGGCTGTGTACACGATATCTCATCTCCCATTCAACGGAATGACTTGAAATTTGGAACGTAAGGTCCTTACAATATAAGGATCGGACACGAACAATTTCCAACAAATGCAATTCAAGATGGTGGCTAAAATGACGAAAATGTTGTCAAAAACAGGGTTTTTCACGAATTTATCGAAAACGGCTCCAACGATTTTGATCAAATTCATGCCTAAATTAGTCATTGATGAGCTCCATCAACTGCCACAAGTCCCATATCTGTAGAAATTTCAGGAGCTCCGCCCCATCTTTGCAATGTTTGATTTTAGATTCCCAATTATCAGGCTTAAGATACAATTTAAACAAAAAATTCCAGGTGGAAAAGATTGAGCATGAAAATCTCTACAATTAATGTTTTGTAACATTTTCACTTAGAATCGAAAATAAGCTCGAAATTCGAGAAAATGTTATTATTTCAATAATTGCAAACTGTTGGCAACTGTTGATTCTATTCAATCATTCACTATGAAGAGATAGCAGACTTCGTGTATCTCCAGTGTTATTGTCATGTCACCAGCTATTGTTATTGTCACCAGCTGGCTTAGATCTTTTGATAGTATACTTGAGTGGCGCGTTACCACTAGCGTCAGTTGATCAATTTTCATAACGGCCATAGAGAAGAATTACTTCTACTTTGTGTAAAGGCAAGGAAAGTTGTGTGAGTGCGCCACACCAGATTTTTTCATCTCTAGTTTTTTCCCTTTCCATACTTCTCATTCCTCTAATCATTGTTTTGTGGATCTTCATCATTCTCATCTCCTATCACATCCTTCTAATAATTATTATTTTCTAGATCTTCTTCATTTTCTCGGCCTCTTCCATCAATGTATCCTTCTCAAATCCCTTCTGATCTCATTGTTCTTCTCTAACCTCCTCTTTGGCAATCATTACTTTTTCCTTCCACCCATTCTCGTTTTGTCTCATCCCTTCTCGACTACTTTCTCTGCAATCATTCCCAACAGCTCAAATTTCAACAAACAATTTATTGTTACTTGTTATCAAGTCTCTCTCTCTAATTCATACGATTGTTAAATTGCATTCCATGTTTTCTCTCGTTCCATTTATCCGTTCGCCTTTTTCTCTCTCGTTAGACTCTTCCCCACCATCATCACACTCTATGACTTGTTGCCTTTTTCCAGAATTTATTAATTTCTTCTCTTTTCACCACTGATTCCATCTATCGTCACTCTTATCTCCACGTCTTCTTTCTATCTAATTGTCTCCAGTCCTTATCCATCTCATTGTCTTAGTTAATGAATGTGTGCTTGTGTTCAATTCCATCTTAAATCATGAAATTCTAATTCATGAGCCTCACACATTCATAATAGCCCAGTCAACGAAGTGTTATACAGGGAAAAGTTTGGAAGACAATTTTTACCCCGTAGTTCTGTTTAGTGTAGTGAGGGGTTAAACATATCAAAATTCCCCACCCCTACCCACTGTTCTGATGGGGTGGGGGTGCTTCAAAGGTACCATTTTTTGGTTTTTCGCATACAATTCGAAAATTATGCATTTTACAGACATGACTATTCTATACGAAAATTAAAGCCTACATTATCTCCTACAATATTGATCAAACAACTATTTTTACTCTTATAACTTTTTGAACATCGATGGGAAAAATTCATGTTGATCATGAGCTTATAGAGAATTAAATTCTCTTCAATTTGATGTATAATTTCACAAGTTTACGCACATCCCCACGACTGTTGCAGCAGCTTCAGTGTTGAGTGTGATATCTTCCGTTATGCAAAAATAGACCGATTGACAAAGGAATTTGGAGAGAATGTTTTGAACACAATTTTTGACTTTGCAGCTCACTTAATCTCGAAAACTGTTGGAGATATCACAAATCACCACACAAAAAATATTGTAGAGAATTTATCAACCTTCATTTCTGAATAGTTAGTCATGTCGGTTGAACGCATTTTTCTCAAGATATGAGTGTGTAAGCAAAACATTAAAAAATGCAACTTTTAAACCACCCTCATCCATTTAGGACAAGGGGTAGGGACGGGGACTTTTGATATGTTCACCCCCTAACTGGTCCCAACGAAGCTGCGAAGTCAAAAATTGTGTTCAAAACATTACTCCAAATTCCTTTGTCAATTGGTCTATTTTTGCATAACTGAAGATATCACACTCAACACTGAAGCTGCTGCAACAGTCGTGGGGATGTGCGTAAACTTGTGAAATTATACATCAAATGGAAGAAAATTTGATGCTCTATAAGCTCATGATCAATATGAATTTTTCCCATCGATGTTCAAAAAGTTATAAGAGCAAAAATAGCAAATAATTGAAGGAAAATGTGTTTTTAAAAATTTCACATCTTTTAGAGCGGATATCTCCAAAAGTGAAAGAGATATAGAAAACGTTGTTTGTTCAATATTGTAGGAAATTATGTAAGCTTTAATTTTATGCAGAATAGTAATGTCTGTAAAATGCATAATTTTCGAGTTATATGCGAGAAACCAAAAAATGGTACCTTTGAGCCACCCCCATCCCTTTAGTACAGGAGGTAAGGGTGGGGACTTTTGATATGCTTACCTCCTCATTACCCTTAACAGAACTGCGGGGTCAAAAATTGTCTTCCAAACTTTTCCCTCTATACCCTTTTTTGAGCATTCATTGCCTGGACTATATAAAAAATTATGTATGATTCACAAATCACAAACAGAAATACACTAAATACACATTATCGATCACTGTTTTTGTTTCGAAATTTATTGAAAAACACACAGAAATAAGATTCTACAAGATTAGCCTTTTCCCATATCTTTTTCACTAGCCTTCTCTTTCTTTTAATTTTCATTCTTATCTGACATTCCTCGACGATCCATGCCCTTTTTCTCATTTGCCTTAAAGTTTCTCCCGACAGAATGAGCTGTCAAACAGTGAATAGAAAGAGTGTGGGGACCAAAACATGAACAGCTGAGCTGCCTGTGTTTCGCATGTATATTAGGGTGCCTGATCTTTTTTCGTGTGTGTTAAGGATGTCGCAATCTCTTTTATTCCTCCACATCTTACTCCTTCTTCTCCATCTTCTTCTTCTTCTTCTTTCTTCTTCTTCTTCTTCTTCTTCCTCTTCTTTCACTACTACCTTTCTCCTTATTCTTTTTCTCATTCCAATTTCAGTTTCACAGAAGATTGGAATACACCTCTTCAGAACAGCTAATGGAAATTCTCATCCCAGCTGCTAGATTTGGTAAGATTGAAATTTGTGCTCGAAAATAACAATAATATACGCTACTAGCCGTCAGGCTCGCTTCGCTCGCCATATCCGTCTAGCCAGGGGGCCCCGCCCCCTGGACCCCCGACTGGATCGTCCAACAATGAGATCAGCAGGCTCGCTTCGCTCGCCTGCATTTTTAATTTGAGCATTTTTATCATATGTTAAGTCGATCCAGTCGGGGGGTCCAGACTAAACGTCTGGCTAAACGGATATGGCGAGCAAAGCCAGCCTCACGGCTAGTAACATAATATTCCCGGGAATAGCTCTGATTGAAGTAGCAGTGCCCAATCAATTTTTCCGCGATAAATGCATTTCAATCTTCAACTTGGTGCCAGCCTAACAAAGTCAACTCAATTTAATGCCAACCTGACAAAATTATTAATTTAGTTACCAGTTAACAACTGTTTCGAAGAGGTACTCTCTCTACATTATAGTTCTCTATTAACATAGTGTATGGACATTTCAAAATTATAATTAAGAGAATGAGAAGAATATACTTGCTAAAAGACGAACTTGGAACCCTTAAAAGCCACCCTTAGAGTTAACATAATGCCAAAAGATTTCTTAGTGTGCCTCTAATGGGCCAACTGAACATAGCTACCAAATTTGAATGTTTTTGGTCCGGTAGATTTTTAGTTCTGCGAGTGAGTGAGTGAGTCAGTCAGTCAGTGAGTGAGTGCCATTTCGCTTTTATATATAGATTGAATGATCAATAGCAAATAATTGCAATACAAGAATAGTTTCTCCATCAACACTATGCAATGAGAGATTTGGCTGAGCTCCGATCTAGAGGGTGATTTCTCAAAGAGCAATATTTTAAACAAATTTCAAACTTAGTACTCCTGAATAATTATTGTTTTGTGACCTAGCAGGTATCTCGTGGTCCGCGAGGGTCTAATTGAAAACTTGATAAACTGAAAACTTGACCTACTGTGAAATCTTGAAGAAATTCAAATACGCATGTAACCATCCTCGGTAAATTGAGAATCTATATACACTAGTAGTTCTGTGAACACTAGACCTCACGCAGTATTCTCATCCACAAGTACCAGATGTCAACTGTTTTAAATGTTAACAAACTCAGTTCACGTTTGAATTTGAATTTCATATGATATAATTCATCCAGTTCCGTGATGATCTTTCTATCTGATGAAAATTAATTTTTTAGAATCAAAAATATTATAATTTTTCCAGCATTATTTAGTTCATTTGTTTATTTTTCTTCACCTATAAAATTAGTTTTTTCGAATGTCAGAATATTGATACTGATGGGCACGCATTTTGACTGCAAAAAAAAATATTGAAAACACCTTAAAGCTGCGATTAGACCAAAATTATTTTAAAAATGTTAATAACTCAATCCTTTCAGGTTATTTTAGATTGAACATAACTTATCATACACATGATGAACATATGTGTTTGTCAACTTCCGTTCAATCTAATAGAATCTATAAGGATTAAGTTATAACCATTTTGTTAATAACTTTGGTGTGAACCCAGCTTAAAGATGCATACCACTCTTCAATGTCTTTGATTGAAACTATAGACCTTATACAAATACAGTAATAGACTGGCTTCTCCACACATCTGTGTAATCACTTGTCAGCTGATTTATGATGGATAATTCTATAGTCTGATTTTTACTCTAATATTTGCGTATGAAGGAGGCTCCTTTTTCCTTTTATATTATCCTTGAAATGCAAAATTTTCAAAAACCTTGTATATACGTCGACGCGCAATTCAAAAAGGAACATAACTGTCAAATTTCATGAAAATCTATTACCGCGTTTCGCCGTAAATGCGCAAAATATATAAACATTTTCTCTTGTCAATCGAGAGCTCGAGTCGTGTGTACAGTGTTATTATTTATTTAACCTCTCTATTATTAGAGTAATTAGTTTTACAGTCCACGGTGTGAGTAATTACGACTCGCATCTTAACGTATGTTTGATTAGTGTTCATCATCACGTTAATTCATGGTTATATATTCATTAAGAGAAATGCCAAACCGTCGACTTGAATCTTAGACCTCACTTCGTTCGGTCAACAAGATTTCAAGTTGATGAGTCTAGTTCAGACGTGATGGTACGTCATTCGTGAATTTCATATCTAGTACGTGAAGAGGCCGATTCTTTTCTTTATTATATTAGAGATTATGATTTACGACTCTGTTTGATGATGAAGTTGCAGATGAAAGATTACAGATTAATCAACATAAATCTACGTCCATCACTCGAATCTCAATCTCCCTCACAAGAGCATGGCCCAATTATCACTAATCAATCACAGCGTCACTTTTAATGACAATCGGACAATCATTGCAGCATCCCTCGACAGACGACTGGCCACGCCCCTTATGACAATCAAGTGACAACTTTAATAGTCGTGTTTTTGGGGTTGGGGTGTCACTAGCCACCCTGCAACATTCTCACTCCCTCACTCACACACTCTCTCACTCACACTCTCACACTCACTCTCCTCACTCTTACTCACTCTCACTATCTCACTCGCTCTCTCTAACACACACTCTCTCTCTCTCTTGGTAGGATCCAGTAACTCTTTCACTCAGTCGCTCTCTCGCTGTCTCTCTGTCTCTCACTCTCTCATACTCTCTCTCACTCCCCCTCTCACTCTCTCAATGATCATGGTTCATTGGCCAGTTTTTCTTTCTTTATCTCAAAACAATTCAATATTTATTATCTCTCTTTTTTCCTCTTCTTCTTCTTCTTCTTCTTCTTCTTCTTTCTTCTTCTTCTTCTTTTTCTTCTCCTTCTTTTTCTTCTACTTCTACTTCTTCTCTTGTTACATTGTATTATTTTTCAGTTTTTATTCTCCAATTTCTATTCATATCTCAATTATTATTCAGGTTTCGTTATTTTTTTTCCATTGATTATTATTTTTGTATTTTAATAATATTTATTCACCTTGTTTGTAAAATTGTATATATTTTTTCTGAATTTGATTTGTCTAATCTAGTAATTATTCAGCGTTGTATTGGAGGGTTGAGTGTAAGAGAGGGCGGAGTTAGGGCGCAGCCGGCCCTCTCTTACACTCAACCCTCCAATACAACGCTGAATAATTACTAGATTAAACAAATCAAATTCAGAAAAAATAAAAGCAGCTATTCTATTCTATTCTTTTCTCTCTCGCTGTCTCCCTGCCACTGTCTCTCACTCTCTCTCGCTGTCTCTCTGTCTCTCTCACTCTCTCTCTTTCTCTCTCACGCTGTCTCACTCTCCCTCTTTCTCTCTCACGCTGTCTCAAACTCTCTCTCTCTCTCACACTCTCTCTCTCCTGGAAGCACCCAGTAACGACCTCAACAAGGAAGAAAACAGAAATTAATTTGGAATAGAGTGGGATCCATTTTGAATTGTCAGTGATCCATTGTAGATAGCATTGGTACTTCCCATTGGACTGACGATGACAGTTGAATCTGACTTCAGTACGGTCCATTGTGTCCACTTTATAAAGTGACAAGGGGAGAGCCTGGTGACTCATTAAGACATTTCTCATCAATTCTGGGTTTAGTTAAGTCTCTTACTATCCGTCTCTCTGTATTGCACCCCCTCTCTCACTTTTTTGGCAGAGAGCTAGTGGGGAGGATATTATTTTAATATTATTTTCGAAGAATGGACATTGATATGTCCAAAGCTCCGCCAATTTATGTAGATGCATAACAATATTATCTTTAGTTATTACAAATTGCTTTTTTCGTATTTTCGTATCATATACAGTTCAATAATTAAAATCTTAGTCTATATTATGTAAATTCATCTATAATTTTGCTGTATTTAAGCTATTTTTTATATGTAAATTCATCTATAATTTTGCTGTATTGTAAGCTATTGTATATAAGTGTAAAAGACAGTATATATTGTAATCTACATAAATAAAGTACTCAATCAATCTCTCCCACTAAATCTTTGTATATCATACTTAGTAGATAGTTTTTATTTTCTCTTTGTCTCTTCCTCTCGTTCATTCTCTACACCAACCTCTCACTCTCTCTCCATCTTGCTCTCTTCAAATCCCTGTCTCTCATACTTAGTTGAGTTGAGTTGTGGCCACATTCTCTCTTTATCTCTCCCTCTCGCATTTTCTCTATTCCTATCTATCACTCTCTTTTACTCTTCTCCTGTCTTCCTTACTCTATCTCCTTCTTCAGTGTTGTGTGGCAGAAAGGATCTGGAGTCCTAACTCCACCGTTTATGGAAGCAATTAATCAAAAATAAATCTGTCCCTTTTCCAAACTCTCCCATTATTGTTTTATTCCCTCTCAGCCCCTCACACTCTCTCTTTGTGAACCTCCCTTACTTACTCTCTCACTCTCTCTCTGTCTCTCATTTTGGTAGACTGTTAGTTGGAAGGATATTTTGAATATTCTTTCCGAAGAATGGACATTGATATGTTCATTGTATGATAATTGGCTCCGCCAATTTATGTAGATGCATAACAATATTAACTTTAGTTATTACAAATTGCTTTTTTCGTATCATTATAAGTTCAATAATTATTTTCTTAGTCTATATTATGAAAATTCATCTATAATTTTGCTGTATTGTAAGCTATTTTATTCAAGTGTATAGGCCAGTATAAATTGTAATCTACATAAATAAAGTACACAATCAAAAATCCCTCTTACTAATTCTCTCACATTTTCTCTCTATCGCGGTCACACTCTCAAACTCTCGCACACTCTGTCTATTAGAGGTAAATATGAAAATACGTATCCTCTCTCTCTTTCCCAATCACTCGGTCATTATGTCTCTCTTTCTTTTTCTCTTATCTCTCAATCATTTTTTCTCTCTCTCTATCTCTATGTCTGTCTCTCTCTTTTCTCTTCATAACACTCTCTTTCTCAATTCATCACCCTATCTTCATCGATCCTTCTCTCTTGCTATCTAAATTTCTGTTCCTTAGTACTTATTCTTGTTTCTCGCTCAGCTTCTGTAGTTGTTGATGTCAGCTGATAATCCAAGCAGGAATAGGATGCAGATTGGTTCCGTGGTCTATTATTTCGGAAATAATGGCAGCCGCCTTGTCAGATTGGCAGCTGAGGTCCTTTGATTATGGCGTATGAAATCAGTTGATCACAACGCAAATGATGATGGGATCTGCTTTAACCGAAGCTGAAGAATTTATCAAAGAAAATCATTCTTGATGAATAAAGGCTTGATTCCTTTTGCTGGTGATGCCGGATTACCATTGAGAAGTATCTAATTGATTTTTGGTATTATTTATGCTTAATTTCTATTTTCTTAGTCTATACTATGAAAATTCATCTATAATTTTGCTGTATTGTAAGCTATTTTATTCAAGTGTATAGGCCAGTAATGAATTGTAATTGTGCCGGGCACTGTCTTTAATTCAGGCCTTTTCCCAAGTTATAATAGTAAATTTAATACGCAATAGACTAGAGCCATTATTGTAAGTGAGTTAGCGAAATAAATTATTTTCTCTCTCTATTATGAACGGCCATGACTTCGAGTTTCCCATGATAGATATTTAAAAATTGTGGCTCCGAGTCGTCGAGGAATGTAGATTATGGAATTATCTCTAAAACTTAGCCTTCTTGTCGCGACATAAAATGCGATAAGTTGGAAAACAGCAAGCTTTGAAATTATAACAAACTACCGATTTTGCAGTTACTATTTGGTCCAAAGGCTCTAGAAGGCACTCGACGATTGGTCAAATTGATTCTCTTCGCCCAATAGGAGACCTGTTTCTAAATACAGTAGTGGGGCGATTCCCCAGCCGACAGACCAGATTACGTTTCGGAGGACACTTTGCTAGGAGCACTACGAGAGTAAAGATGTAGTCATTATGTTTCGCCCTTTTTGGGCAAGTTTACAAGTTTATATCATTAGCTAGTTTTATTTTTTATTAATGTTTAAATTTACTAGTAGTGCCAAGTCCTGAAAGGTTTAATTGTGTTTCTTCATCATGTACGAATAATTGTTTCTTCAAATAACCGCTAAGGTACGTAAACTAAGGTTAAAATATAATTTAGGAAAGTAATTAAGTGAAACTTCAATCAAACGATTTTATCAACAAAGCCTGTTATTTTTCAAGTTAATAATATTGATTGAGAATAATCCTTTTGATTTTATTAGTGATGGAAGATACTTATAATTTTTTTCTACAGAAGTATAGAAAGTTTTCAGTTACGTTACATTTGAGTTATAGTTCCTGGAGATATATTATCGTAGAGTATTGCTGAAAGTCAGGAAGATAGCCTTTAAATTGAAATGAAACTTTTAAGGATTGTTCATATTGAGTTTATGACATTTTTTTAATTTATATTTTTCAGACTCTGTTTTCTTATGTCATTAAGGCTTTTGAATGATTTAGTAAATTTTTTATGATAGAAATCTTAATAGATGAAGAAGAAAGTTTTTCTTCTCCATGAAATTAATATTAATGAATGTTCAAATTTTAATACAATTTAAATTATTTTCTATGTGTCTACTAATTTTATTTATTAAAGGTGAATCTTATAAGGCAAACATTATCTTTCCTTAAAGTGAAATTTTCAATATTTTTTTCTTTATTGTGTTATAAAGTGTCTTGTTTTATTAGGTGATGAATTCATAATTTCATTTGATACTAGTTTTTGGACTTGTATTTGTAGGTAAATCAAATCATAAACTCTGGAATGTTCATTTTTAATTAAGGTTCTGAGCAGTTTTGGGCGAATGCCCGTTATTTACACTTGGATTGCGTCCTATAGTTCATAAATAATAAATAAAATAAATGTTGGCTGGCGCACAAGTTTCCAACAATACTAGCCGAGCTACTATATGAAAAATTATATTTGATTTCGCAAACCAAACGAAAATATCATATAAGTTAGCATCATTTCAATTTGAATTATTTGTGAAGAAAGATCCATTAATTCTGATAAAAAGAATCAGTAGTTTACAGATAAAAATCTATATAAAATGAGGATTCAAAGAATGAAAGAATTTAATTAATTGTAATCAATAGATAACTCCTGTTTTAGCTTTTGATGAATTGTAGGAAGAGTTAGAAATTAATGCTGTAATACATTTATTTACAGCGGTTCATGTGTGTCCCCAAACCAACTTCTTGTACTACCACCCCTTTGGTTCCGCAACTTTATGTAAAACCGCTTCAAGACACCCGTTCAGACGACAGGTCTAGGGACGTAAGAGGACGTCGCCGTCAAGCCAAATTCAACCGGTAAAAGCTCACCGCCAAAAACAAGGTACTGTAACCCCGACGATAAAGCAACGTACAAACCAACGAAAGTGCAGTGTAGTGAAATAAAGGTTCATTCGAGAATGTCAATAAAAAGTGGGGATTCAAATTATTATGAAATGGTTTATGGGTTACTATCGACGAAATTTGGGTTCAACGGGTTTTTTCTTTCTTGAGTAATTTCATGTTGAAATTGATTGGTTATTTTATGACTGATCTTGTTTGGTTTTGTGACGTATTGCTATCTAAACGGGGATAGTAATGCGCCCCGAATCAGATGAAGAATGTCAACAAAGTAACATGATATTGTTGTTTCTGTTGTTCGATTTTAGCTGCCAATGTTTATTGAAGCTGTTTGTATTTTTCTATTATTTCAAATTGTAGTGTTATTCTATAGTATAAACCTATTAAATCAGGCATGGCAAGATTAATTGAAGTTTTCTTGACTCTAGCCCGTTCACCTGCATGAATTAGGTATAGACTCAGGTATTTTCTGGATGTGTCGGCCTATTTCTAAATTCTAAATTTTATTCAAAATTATCTTCAAAGGCACACATAATCTACATAAATAAAGTACACAATCAAAAATCCCTCTTACTAATTCTCTCATATTCTCTCTCTATCGCGGTCACACTCTCAAACTCTCGCACACTCTGTCTATTAGAGGTAAATATGAAAATACGTATCCTCTCTCTCTTTCCCAATCACTCGGTCATTATGTCTCTCTTTCTTCTTTCTCTTATCTTTCAATCATTTTTTCTCTCTCCCTATCTCTATGTCTGTCTCTCTCTTTTCTCTTCATAACACTCTCTTTCTCAATTCATCACCCTATCTTCATCGATCCTACTCTCTTGCTATCTAAATCTCTGTTCCTTAGTACTTATTCTTGTTTCTCGCTCAGCTTCTGTAGTTGTTGATGTCAGCTGATAATCTAAGCAAGAATAGGATACAGATTGGTTCCGTGGTCCATTATTTCGGAAATAATGATAGCAGCCTTGTCAGATCGGCAGCTGAGGTCATTTGATTATGGCGTATGAAATCAGTTGATCGTTGAGATCGAATGATGATGAGATCTGCTTTAACCGAAGCTGAAGAATTTATCAAAGGAAATCATTCTTGATGAATGAAGGCTTGATTCATTTTGCTGGTGATGCCGGATTACCATTGAGAAGTATCTAATTATGATTTTCGTATTATTTATGCTTAATTTCTATTTTATTATTTTATACTTTTGATTATAAAATTAAGTATTTTCTTTTATTATGTTTTGAATATGTATTTATTGTATGGCAAATAAATGATTTGAATTTGAATTTGAAAACACGAAGCAATATAATTTACCTAATTTTCCATCAAAATTTCTATGTTTGTTTTTTTAGTATGGAGGAAAACCACAGCATTACTATAGTTTATAGTTGACCGAGCGATGTGAGGTCTAAGATTCAAGTCGTCGGTTTGGCATTTCTCTTAATGTTTAAATGTTTATATGTTGCGCATTTACGGCGAAACGCGGTAATAGATTTCCATGAAATTTGACAGGTGTATGTTCCTTTTTTAATTGCGCGTCGTCATATTGTGATGTACCAAAGATTGTACAGCCCTCAAACTACATAATAGATCTATTCATAGGCCGTTATGAGAACGAAATAAATTCTATCACCGAAAAACATTACAATCTTATCTGAGGTAGATAGACGACTGTTATCTAACCTACAAAGTATGAAATAAATAAATCAGTAATATGCCTTGCAAAATTTTGTCACAGAAAAAACCATATACGTTTGTATGTTTATGGATTGGATCAGTAGAATTATATTTGAAGGTTAGTTTTGAAACAAAAACATAACCCCAAAACAGACCAAAGCTAACTTGTTAACAAGTAGCAAATTGAGAAGGCAGTTCGACTAATGATCGATCATAAAAATTATATAATATTAACTTTTTCATTTTTATATTTTTATTTCTATGCCGAATAGGCCTGAATATTTATTTAATGAACTATCATAAAAATATACTTGTTAGAAATATGAAGACAGATTAGCTTGGCCAATATATGATGATTGAGGGTCGATAGTCTAACATATAAAAAACCATATAAACAAAAAAAAGGAAGAAATATTTATTTATTATTATGTTCATTATTATTATAAGCATATATATTCTTATGCTATGTCTACTCTATGTTATAAAAGCATGTCTATGTTCTATAATCATTAGCTATCCGTCGAAGCTAATTATAAATGCATATCATCATAGACGAATTCTATTATTTATTTGTGTATTATTATAATTATATAAACTAAATGATAATTTGGAACAACTTAAAATCAGGAATTTCGCCCTATTAAAAGCTTTAAAGTTGGACACATTGACACCATCATTCAGCGTATTGGTTACGTCACAGAATCTGACCAATCCCGAATTAATATGTAAATTTGGCGAGATAAAATTTGAAGAAGAAACTCAAGTGAAAATTAGAAGAGGAAGACTCGAGGCCATTTTGCAAGGATCATCGGTAGGATGCAGACCTAGTCCATGTACTTAATTGTTCAAAAGCTTTAATTTCTGTTTAATGTAATTCAATCTTTGTCTTTCTGTTTTAAAAAAGTTGTTCCAAAGTTCCTATAATAACTGTGATACTAAGATTTTCAATTTCATTTAAATAAACCCCGAAATTATATTAGTGAAGTCTGTTCGACATCTTTCGCCACGCGGAAGGATCCAGCCGGAACGATATATTCTACAGCCGAATATATTTCGAAAACCAAAAAACGGAAACAAAAGTCTACGTAAGTTATTCGAATATATAAAAGGGGATCCCCATAAATCTACGAAAATTGCACAGCGTACAAATTCGTCCATTTAAGAAGAGTCATGACTATAGTTTTAAGGGTACGAAAGTTATCATAATTGATTTTTATAGTATTAAATAAATTTAAATATCCAAGCTGTACTTAGCCAAAAGGTCTATTTTCCTTAGGCGAAACCACACCCTGAGAATAATTTTAATTATTAATTTGTTCTATTTCCTGAATCATAGTTTTGTATTAACTTATTTTTGCCTATTTAACTAATGCAGTTTATGACCCTTTCCAAGGGCTATTATCCATTTTATTTTGTTCGATCAAAGAGTACCGAATTTTTACATAATATTCATAATTTAAAGATTCAGATCCGCTATCAACCAATATTCATTCTATATCGATTAAAAATCATAATTTGTAAAATCTGTTCATTATTTTATTCAATATTTGCTGTAACAGTTTATCTCTCAGAATATATCCATATTACCGTTTCGTTAAACTGGGTTTACTTCATTACACCTCCAAATTCGTTCTTTCTCGACTGACACATATTGATCGTGCAGGACACATCCTGTTTTGCAATAGTCAGACATTATCGAGTGTAGTATCTATTATTAGACTATTATTTCTTCTGGTGGTAAATGGTGGTCGATTTTCTCATCAAGTAATCAACCTTTTTATTGGGAATATCACGCAGAATCAAAATATAAATCGACTCCCACTAGCCTACCACACCGAGGTGAAGTGAATCCTGCATTATCAGCCGATCAACGTCGCAGGGAGAGGTAATAGATCGTATAGACAACATTAGAATTAAACTCGGTACTCGAAATATTTACTATTTTGGTTCAGCATTTTGCCTTCACACAACCTATAGTACTTATCAGAGACCTGGTTCGCATGGATTTGCCATTCTGTCTGTTGTTTCATGCGGTCTAATATCTTTCCCAATTACGGCACAATTATTGGGTTCTGGATATATTAGTCATCATTTGGAGAAAAAGTTCACTCCAAAATTACTGTCTCTGTCTGATCCTAGTGACAGCATAATTTACACTCAGCAGATTCAAGTTGAAATGCATTTTATTATTATTAAATTGGATTTAATTCCATCTCACTATAATCTAACCACCTACAGCGTTAAGTTAGAAATTCAGATCCCTTACTTCGGCTACCTTTGTAGACCGCCAAACCCTCTATTGAGCAAATTGACTTTTTCAATCTGTTCCATCCATACACCAGTCATTCTACTTAGATACTCTGAATTAAATGATACTGACAATCCGGTTGAACAAAGGCTGGTCAACCTAACCTGCAACTACCTATCGTTAAATCATAACCTCAAATACCGTAATTGTTCAACTATTTTATTTAATCCAACCATTTTAACTATTAATTCTCTTTTCACTGTACATCCACCCCTCTCCACAGAGCAAAATAGGCTGCAATATTCGCCAACACAAGGTAAGACCTACTGTACGAAGAAATCGTACTCATGGTTGAACGATTATAATCCTAGTTTATTGTCATATAATTCAAATTATATATTTCCGTGTCCCCCCCTTGGAGTAAGATAATGACACATTTCCCCTCCATGGGCTGGACTCTGACAATATATAGAAGGTTTTCGGAAATTTTGCATTTTAAGGATAATATTAAAGGAAAAAGGAGCCTCATTCATACGCCAATATTATAGTAAAAATCATACTATAGAATTATTCATCATGAATCAGCTGACAAGTGATTACACAGATGAGTGGAGAAGCCAGTCTATTGCTGTATTTCCATAAGGTCTATAGTTTCAATCAGGTACTTGTGGATGAGAATACTGCGTGAGGTCTACTGTTCACAGAGCTAGTAGTTTTTTCTATGAACCGATTGTACGTGAGGTGTTACTCAAACATCTCGTTCAACTCAAACTCCTCGTGCTGCTCCTGATCAGCGGTTCTCTTTTGCTCCTGTCACTGAAACTGATGTATTCAGAGTGGTTACAGGGATGTCAAGCAATGCCGTGGTAGTTGATTGTGTTCCAATTAAATTTCTAAAAGATACCCTACCTTTTACCCTGTCTGTTCTCACCATAATTTTTAATGAATCGTTGACTTCTTCAACTTTTCCAATGATTTGGAAGTCAGCTTTGGTTTCTCCTCTCCCTAAATGTCCTTCCATGAAATCATTTTCTGACTTGAGGCCAATCAGCATTCTCCCTGCTCTGTCCAAGTGCCTAGAAAAGCTTGTCCATCAACAGTTCTCTGCTTTCCTTCAAAGTTTCCAGCTACTTTCCATTTATCAATCTGGATTCCGCTCAAGACATAGTACCACAACCGCATTGCTGAAAGTTACAGAGGATATAAGGTCTGCTATGGATAGAGGACAGGCAACTATACTCACACTATTTGATTTTTCAAAATCTTTCATTGCGTCTACCATCCCCTACTCCTTCTGAAATTGAAAAATCTTGGCTTTGAAAAGATTTGTGTCAAATGGGTCGAATCCTATCTATCTAATCGCCGGCAGTGTGTCAGAGCCAATAATGAGATGTTACCCGCGGAGTCCCTCAAGGTTCAGTACTTGGGCCTCTGCTGTTCTCTATTTACATTGATGACATCACCAAGTGTATAAAAAACAGTAGGTGTCATCTCTACGCTGACGATTTGCAAATCTATAGGTATTTTGCTGTTGCTGACTCTGATGCATGTGTGGAGCTGATGAACGCTGACATTGATGCTATAAGTAGCTGGGCATATAATCATGGCTTGAAATTGAATGAGGGGAAAACAAATAGCATCATTGTTGCTCACAGCCGTTTGCAGACAAGACTCCAGGTGCAAAATGTTCCAAAGCTTACATTCAATGGTGTTGAGATGGAATACCAGGACAGGGTTAAAAATCTAGGTCTCATTATAAATAAAACTCTGTCATGGATTGACCAGGTGGAACTTGTCTGCAAAAGAATATTCTCCTGCATTTACAGTTTGAAAAGGTTTGCCCTATTTCTACCACAGAATATGAAAATCATGCTGGTCAAAACTCTCGTCATGCCTTATTTCAATTATTGTGACACTGTAATAAATGACATGACTGTGGAGCTCTCAGACAGATTGCAGCGTGCTCAAAACTATTGCATAAGATTCATTTTTAATTTAAGGCGATTTGACCATGTTTCAATTTTCTATAATGAGCTATCACTTTTAAAATTAACTGAACTCCGCACCTTGCACATCCTAACACTCCTTCATTCCATAATTAAAACGAAATCTCCTTCCTATCTGTCTGAGAGCTTCAAGTTTCTGTCTGAGGTCAGTGTGCGAGCAACTCGTCGTGGGGACTCACTGCTGTCTTTTCCTATATACAGGACAGCAACTTTTGAAAAGTCGTTTACCATCACGGCATGCAGACATTGGAACAATCTTCCCGATGAGATTAGGAGTATTGGAGGACGTGCTCGCTTTGGGGTGGAGGTCAGGCGGCTGTTATTGGCGGGTCTGCGGGGGTAGTGCGATGGTGGCTAGTTGCGATGCAATTTGTGGGCTGTGTGAATGTTGTATGAATGATTTTTGCTGAATTTTCTTTGTATCAACGTTCTTCCTATATTATTTACTCAAATTTATTTATTATTATTTTTTAGTAATTTTGTAATTTATTGATTTACTTAATTTACTTTTGCACCAGACAAAAATGGTTGATTTTTATTTACTATTTTATGCATTATTCTCAGTTTCATATTGTTATAGTTCTTTTGTATTATTTCTTATTGTAATGTATTATTATTTGCCTGTAAGGTTGAGTGGTAGAAAGGACTTTCTAGTCCTAACTCCGCCTAATAAAGAATATTTTCATTTCATTTCATTTCTATTTCATAAAATTCAATATTTGCTCACAAATTATTTCTTCCATCACAAGAATACACTACCTTGAAATCATTCACAATAATAATAAAATTCGGTTAAGTTAAGCACAAGATTTAACAAATATAGAGTGCGAAAAACTTGCTATCAAAGTAGAAAATACTCCGAGTGAACTGTATAATCGAAATCTATTTCTTCCAATTACAATATTTCTATTTTTCTCACTTTCTTCGATATTTTAGATATTTTACTGTTGTAAATCCTTTTTTTTATAAATCCTGTCGTATTCTTCACTCTTCTTCGAGTTACTTCTCCTCCTTCACCACCATCACCTCCTCCTCTTCCTTCTTCTGCTCCTCCTCCTCCTCAACTAGCTGCTCATCTTCTTGTACCCTTGCAGATACCACCCGCTGGTAGATCCGGCGGCTTCTATTCATCTTATGAGTGGCTGCCTCTTCATTAGTGGCTCCCCAACCCTGGCAGACGTCCGTCTCTTGTCTCCTTTCTCTCACTCATACTTTCTCTCACACACACACACTCCATATGTCGTTTGCTATCTCTCACTACTCTCGTCAACACTAGCAGACGTCTGACTTTTGCCCCCTCTCAATCTCTCTTTCTCTCTCTTCCACACACACTCTCTCACTCTTTTTCATTCTCTCTCACCCTCTCTATCACTCTCTCATACTCTCTCTAACTGTCTATCACTCACTCCCTCACTCTCTGAATTACTCATTGAATCTAAATCTCTCTCACTCTCTCTCACTTTTCACCTCCTCTCACACTCTCTCTAACCTCTCTTACTCTCTTTTTCTCTTCCACTCACTTTCTCTCACCTCTCACCTCCTCACACACTCTCTCGTACCCTCTCTTACTCTCTTCCTCTCCCCCACTCACTGTCTCTCACTTTCCACCTCCTCTCCCATACACTGTCTCTCTCTTTTGGTAGAGAGTTAGTGGGAAGGATACTTCTAATATTCTTTTCGAAGAATGGACATTGATATGTCCAAAGCTCCGCCAGTTTATGTAGATTCATAACAATATTATATATAGTTATTACACATTGCTTTTTTCATATCATATACAGCTCAGTAATTATTTCAATTTATATTATGTAAATTCATCTATAATTATGCTGTATTGTAAGCTATTGTAGGCCTATATAAGTGTATAAGCCAGTATTTATTGTAATATACATAAATAAAGTACTCAATCAATAATCAATCAATCAATCAATCTCTCTTCCTCCCTCTTTCACTCTCTCTCATTCTCTCTATTACTCTCTCACACTCTCGCTCTCACTGTCCATCATTCTCTCTCATTTTCTCTCTCTCACACTCTGAATCACTCACTGAATCAGAATCTGAATCTCTCTCACTCTCTCTCAGCTCCCACCTGCTCTTACACTCTTGCTCTCACTCACTCGTACTCTTTCTCACTTCCACTCACCCTCTCTTAATTTAAGGCGATTTGACCATGTTTCAATTTTCTATAATGAGCTATCACTTTTAAAATTAACTGAACTCCGCCTTGCACATCCTAACACTCCTTCATTCCATAATTAAAACGAAATCTCCTTCCTATCTGTCTGAGAGCTTCAAGTTTCTGTCTGAGGTCAGTGTGCGAGCAACTCGTCGTGGGGACTCACTGCTGTCTTTTCCTATATACAGGACAGCAACTTTCGAAAAGTCGTTTACCATCACGGCATGCAGACATTGGAACAATCTTCCCGATGAGATTAGGAGTATTGGAGGACGTGCTCGCTTTGGGTGGAGGTCAGGCGGCTGTTATTGGCGGGTCTGCGGGGGTAGTGCGATGGTGGCTAGTTGCGATGCAATTTGTGGGCTGTGTGAATGTTGTATGAATGATTTTTGCTGAATTTTCTTTGTATCAACGTTCTTCCTATATTATTTACTCAATTTATTTATTATTATTTTCTAGTAATTTTGTAATTTATTGATTTACTTAATTTACTTTTGCACCAGACAAAAATAGTTGATTTTTATTTACAATTTTATGCATTATTCTCAGTTTCATATTGTTATAGTTCTTTTGTATTATTTCTTATTGTAATGTATTATTATTTGCCTGTAAGGTTGAGTGGTAGAAAGGACTTTCTAGTCCTAACTCCGCCTAATAAAGAATATTTTCATTTCATTTCATTTCTATTCCATAAAATTCAATATTTGCTCAGTAATTATTTCAATTTATATTATGTAAATTCATCTATAATTATGCTGTATTGTAAGCTATTGTAGGCCTATATAAGTGTATAAGCCAGTATTTATTGTAATATACATAAATAAAGTACTCAATCAATCAATCAATCAATCTCTCTTCCTCCCTCTTTCACTCTCTCTCATTCTCTCTATTACTCTCTCACACTCTCGCTCTCACTGTCCATCATTCTCTCTCATTTTCTCTCTCTCACACTCTGAATCACTCACTGAATCAGAATCTGAATCTCTCTCACTCTCTCTCAGCTCCCACCTGCTCTTACACTCTTGCTCTCACTCACTCGTACTCTTTCTCACTTCCACTCACCCTCTCTTACTCCTCACCCCCTCTTATTACTCCTCCATTTTCCTCCCCCCATCACATCAGTGGGGGGTCCTCGAGAAGCGCCCCTTATTAGCGTCCCTTGACAGTTTGTCAAGTTCTGCTGAGAGTTTTGATCATTGTTAATGCCCAACTACATCTAATCACTCCATAAGATCATATGCGTGCATGTGACAAGCTCTGATTTTTCCCTGCTCAATTAGGTTGTGGGAGGTCATTAATGTGATTTTTCCCTGCTCAATTAGGTTGTGAGAAGTCATTAGTGTGATTTTTCCCTGCTCAATTAGGTTGTGGGAGGTCATTGATGTGATTTTTCCCTTCTCAATTAGGTTGTAAGAAGTCATTGATGTGATTTTTCCCTGCTCAATGAGGTTGTGGGAGGTCATTTATGTGATTTTTCCCTGCTAAATTAGGTTGTGAGAGGTCATTGATGTGATTTTTCCCTTCTCAATTAGGTTGTGGGAGGTCACTGATGTGATTTTTCCCTGCTCAATGAGGTTGTGGGAGGTCATTTATGTGATTTTCCCTGCTAAATTAGGTTGTGGGAGGTTATTGATGTGATTTTTCCCTGCTCAATTAGGTTGTGGGAGGTCAATTTTGTGATTTTTCCCTGCTCAATTAATAGTGGATCCGTGGATCCAAATGCTAATGACAAAGTCTGAGATAAACGATTATAACTATGAAGATGTCAACTGAGAACCGAATGCTTCTGACAAAGTATGTGATTAGAGACTATGAATCTGTGGATGACAGAAATCAACTGACTAGGCAACATGTCCAGTTTTCATAATTTTACAGGAGAGACAAAAAACTTAATAAAACTTGAACCTAAACCTGCAGTGAATGATATATTCAAAACGTCGCCATTACAATGCTTTCAGTTGGACATGTATCCTTCCTACAGTAAACGATGTATCTTACATTAAATAGTTGATTTATTGAAAAAAAATGAAAAAGTTGGACATGTTTTCTTTCTGCGGTCAAAACGATTCATGTATTCGAATAATTTGTACTTTTGATAAGGTCGTCAATGCAAGTGACAAGTGGACAACGATTCTTTCCGCTTTTGTGCGAAATAACAATAAAAAAATCATAAAATTATTATCTTTAAAACTTCAGTATTTGCTTGAGAATTATCAGTATGTACTGTCCAATAACAACTGTCATAATAGATTGAAACTGAAATGATGACCCCTGAAGTTGAAGATGAGAGGTGAAAGAATGTTAAACATATACAGCTTTCAATTGCAGTCTCATCATCAAGTTATAGGCTAATTATTTCCATCGGCCTAAAGTAGGTACTTGGATTCCAATACAATAACCATTTTTTAAAATTATCTTTTGAGCTATTTTGATAAATTTGATAGAGAATGATAACCTATTATTATACAAATAATTATAATAATAAGATAATATTCAAGATAATTCGATTCATTTATTCGATCTAATCATATTTCATTATTTGAATTCCGCATTCTTGAGAAATTGAGGTTATGAATCATTTCAAACCAATCTTACAAAAAAATGGCAAATTATTCTACTGAGCATGTGTTGCGGCTAGGCAAGAGTTGATAATTAAACAGCTGTGCAGCCCATTAATATCAAAAGCTGGCTCCATAATTACTTCTTCTTCCACTTCCACTCTCTCTTTTTCATTCATTTTTCATTCTTCTTCTTCTTCTTCTTCATCATCATCATCATCATCATCATCATCATCTTCTTCTTCTTCTTCTTCTTCTTCTTCTTCTTCTTCTTCTTCTTCTCTTCTTCTTCTTCTTCTTCTTCTTCTTCTTCTTCTTCTTCTTTCTTCTTCTTCTTCTTTCTTCTTCTTCTTCTTCTTCTTCTTCTTCTTCTTCTTCTTCTTCTTCTTCTTCTTCTCTTCTTCTTCTCTTCTTCTTCTTCTTCTTCTTCTTCTTCTTCTTCTTCTTCTTCTTCTCTTCTTCTTCTTCTTCTCTTCTTCTTCTTCTTCTTCTTCTTCTTCTTCTTCTTCATCTTCTTCTTCTTCTTCTTCTTCTTTTCTTCTTCTTCTTCTCTTCTCTTCTTTTCTTCTTCTTCTTCTTCTTCTTCTTCTTCTTCTACTTCTTCTTCTTCTTCTTCTTCTTCTTCTACTTCTTCTTCTTCCCTATTCAAATCATCATTCAACATTGCTCAACAATATAAAATGTCTACAGAAACTCAATCGGCAGTAATTTTGAAATTTTGAAATGTGCCGTCAAGCGCCGTTACCATGGCAACCGGTAAACGGCACGCGACAGCCATTAAGAGTCTACCGGCCAGCACGTTAGCACGTCGCCTGTCATAACTTGTCAAATTTAGACGGTCACCTCTGCCTTTGTTTTGAATCAGTCGCGTCGCGAATTTCAAGTGGAACTGACCTCTATGTCGCCGCGCTAGTCAATTTTGCAGTTCTAACGAATATTTCCAGTGTCTAGTGGCTCGTTGATGGATCAGGAAGTTAATGTGAGTACGGTATCGTATTTTTTATGTAGAGAGTAGTTTTTAATAGTTACCCAAATTTATAACAATTAAATCCCAAAATCTAACCTATTTCACTCACAAAATATGTATTGATAGGGTTATCAACTACAGTTACCAGCTATAGTTTTGTATAGCTACAGATAGACATTGCGAGTTAGGAAACCAAAACTCAGAAATCATCTTGTATCCGTGTAGTTTCAAGGGTATCGGATGTGTGGCTGTAGATATTCGAGTAGTAACCTGAAAATGATTTGCTCATGTGGCTGACTCAATTATCTGTTGTCAAATTTTGAGACAGATTCTCACATTATCAGTACCAGAGTCAGTGCAGCCAGTACAACTAGAATAAAATCCCAATGATTTCTTATTTGAATATTCCCACTGAGCACAGAGAATTGAAGAGTCTATATAATAAGAGAGAGTGTAGGGTGTGTTTGTTCGCATCAAAACATGTCAACTTGTGGATTGCATACCGGAAAAACGGGAATAATATTTAGATCTTCAAATTTTGCACATAGATTCTAAAAATATCAATCTCGTGCACCTCGAAGCCAGAATTTCAATTTCCCGATTTTTCAAAATAAATGTTGACATTTTAATTCATGGAACATGGATACATACCATAATCATCATGTTAGTATAAAACTATAATCCAGAGAGACTACCGCTTTGAAACAGATGGTTAAAATTGGTAACTAGATTAATAGCCAGTCCAATTTTGTCAGGTTGGCATTAAGTTGAGGAAGGTTGCTGAACAAGGTTTGAGTTCTGTCACTTTATCAAGTTAGTACCAAGTTGAAGAACATATCTATACTATAACTAGTAGTTCTGTGAACAGTAGACCTCGCGCTCAGTAAGTTACATTGACATGTTGTTATGTTTTCTCAAAAATTAATAAATTATTCATCAATTGAAAATGTCTAGTAAAAAATCCTAAATAAACATAGAGCTTTTTTTCTATCGTACCGTGACGTGTCGTCCCGGAATGTGACTGTGAGCGCTGTTATCAGGTCTGGCTGCAACTGACTACAATGTTAATGGAAAGATACATTTTCAAGATGTTCGATGTTTTTGAACGGGTAGTATAAATATAATTATAGTCCACTAGACAGCTGACTTATGATGAATAATTCTATAGTCTGTTTTCACTCTAATATTGGCGTATGAAGGAGACTCCTTTTTCCTTTTATATTATCCTTGAAATGCAAAATTTCCAAAAACCTTGTATATACGTCGACGCGCAATTTAAAAAGGAACATACCTGTCAAATTTCATGAAAATCTGTTACCGCGTTTCGCCGTGAATGCGCAACATAAAAGCATATAAACATATAAACATTTAGAGAAATGCCAAACCGTCGACTTGAATCTTGGACCTCACTTCGCTTGGTCAATAAAGGAAAGAACTGGCTTATACACGTACGGGATAGGAAAGTTATGTTTGACGCATCATCACGTTTAAACTACTGGACTGAAATCAACTTTAAATTTTGCATATACTTTCTTAATTAACTGAGGATGGTTCTATGTCTACTTCAAACTCTTTAACATTCCAATCAGTCAAGTTTTCAGTTTGTCAAGTTTCAAAATGGACCCTTGCGGAGCACGGGTTACCTGCTAGTAGACAATAAAAATGGCCTTATCGCTCGGCAGACAACCGTTCATCTGACGGTCCTTCCAATCTACAATAGTAATAATAGTTTTTCCTCTACTAATTCTCTCATTTTATAGGAGATTCAGTCAAAAAATTCATCACACTATGAATGAGTTCTACAACATGCATATCTCTTGCAATTTGAAATTGTTTTTTCAAGTTTATTATAGGTGAAATCAAGTTCAATACTTCTGAAATAACGATGATTGACAAACTACATTGCATTAGCCTAATCAATATTGTCCCCACTTAGTTATGATGCTCCCAACATCATTGGGAATTCAATAAGTCCCAGAACATCTATACCATGGATCTATAGTTTAACAAAGCTATCAATCCCTTATGGTAGTTAATACAAGCAGCAAGTTCTATCACATGTATATAGAGCAGGATATACACACCCAACTTACACTACAGTATGAACACATGTATACAGGTGAGTCATAATCAGTGGGTTCATATTGTGAGGTTCACGTTATAATGCCAGTAATATCGGGGACCGAGCTTTGCTCTGGAGTAAAAAAGCATAACAAATTTATTACGAAAGAACAAATTATAATAACATTCATACAGAAATGTTCTATCTAATAACAGTAAATTGAGATTAATTCCCAGAGGAATGCAAAAATTTCCCTCACAAAGGCCCAGTTGCACAAAAGCCGGTTAAATTTCAATCCTAATCAACTTCAAGTGAACCAAATCAGAGAAGACCATTTCAAAAAGATGGATCTACTGGAATTAATAAGGATTGGAAATAACCCGGCTTAATTCAACCGGCATTAAGTACCTGATTGAATGATTACAAAAGTTTAATAGCTGAGTCATAATTTTGACACAGTCCCACACACATGAACTCGCTCACTCACTTCCATCACCAACAGATGACGAAATAATTATTATCAGCTGTTTTTCCAAGGATGAATAATAATTATCCTTTCAATGTTTTCCCAGGGATGAGACCTAGTGCAATCGAATCTTTATAATATGAATCTACTATGTTCTGAAATTTCGAGATCATTCGAAATCCGGTGAAATACAAACATAATATAAACATCTGAACATACAAGCATCTAAACATGTAAACATAAAAACAGAAGTTGCTCGTTTAATAGTATAGGATTTAATTAACATTATGTTGCTTCATTATTAACATTATGTGTCGTCTATTATTTGACAAAGCAGAGAGCCCTATCCTTTCCTAACTCCACAACGTTTCCAGATCGTTTTTCTACAATTAAGAAATATAATTGATTAACAAAATATTTGATCTCAATTATGAAAATGTATAATTCAATCATTGAATGATACACAACGTTTTCAGATCGTTTTTCTACAATTAGAAATATAATTGATTAACAAAATATTTGATCTCAATTATGAAAATGTATAATTCAATCATTGAATGATACACAACGTTTTCAGATCGTTTTTCTAAAATTTAGAAATATAATTGATTAACAAAATATTTGATCTCAATTATGAAAATGTATAATTCAATCATTGAATGATACACAACGTTTTCAGATCGTTTTTCTACAATTTAGAAATATAATTGATTAACAAAATATTTGATCTCAATTATGAAAATGTATAATTCAATCATTGAATGATACACAACGTTTTCAGATCGTTTTTCTACAATTTAGAAATATAATTGATTAACAAAATATTTGATCTCAATTATGAAAATGTATAATTCAATCATTGAATGATACACAACGTTTTCAGATCGTTTTTCTACAATTTAGAAATATAATTGATTAACAAAATATTTGATCTCAATTATGATAATGTATAATTCAATCATTGAATGATACACAACGTTTTCAGATCGTTTTTCTACAATTTAGAAATATAATTGATTAACAAAATATTTTTGATCTCAATTATGAAAATGTATAATTCAATCATTGAATGATATATTATTTTCTCGATGAATAGAGCAAAGTTGATTATTTTAAATAAGAAAGAATAGTGAACATTAAAAGATCGTTTCTCAATAATGTAGAAATATAATTAATTGACAAAATATTAAATCTTGATTGCGGAAGTTTATTATTTAATCATTGAAAAAAAATATTCTTTAGAAGGATTAAATGTGATTGATTATTTTTAACAAGAATGCACAGTAGTTAACATTACCAGTTACATCAGATATACTAGTATCATCTACCCACTATAGAAGGCAGTGACAAGGCAGAGAATCGGAAACGCTGTTGTCCCATCTTCCTCTACTATCGTCATAATATCGTGGACCTCACTTCAGTTCAGATACAATTTACATTATCTACTAAGCTATCACTGTATGGTGACATCTATGTTAGTATAATTTACACATACGACAACTACACACATTCTGAGTTAATACTATATGGTAACATATACATATATATAATACATGTATATAATATAAAGTCACGTGTTCAAACATGGCGGCGCGCAACCTGTCATCCCTAGGGACTAATCAGAAGGGATAGACCTAACAATGTTTATTCTGAACGGTGTCAGTATTAGGCCCTTTAAAGGGCCAAATATATCGCTGGGGTACTCCCCATGTGTACAGAGAGCAAAGGTATGACCCTTGAACCCTCTGAGGGACTGACAGGCATGTTTGCGGAGAGGGGGTGTCCCTGGGTGGGGGGAGAAATGTGGGGGGGGAAACCAAGCTACTTGAAGAGAGACACTTGATGGTTCACAATCAATACAGACAGGTTGTTTAATTGCATAAGGTGAACGGTTAGTCTTGTATGGATGCATTGTTATTATAGATGAATGGAATGTGATTTAATCAACCGATTTACTCATATCAAATAGTACTCATGTTACGCTATCTCAAAAAGTATTTTCTATGTAGCCTAGAGAAATGAGTTCAATATTCTACACGAACAAGTGGAACAAAGGGCCATATGAATGAAGTAGAGCATTTGCTTATACTTCTAAAATATGGAGCATTTGCTTCATTTTCTATGAATAAACTTGAGCAAAACCTTTTGCTCATGGTCATCAAAAAAATAGTTTGAGCATTTGCTCAAAAGTAAAAGCTTTTGCTCCAAATTGTATGAATAAACTAGCGCATTTACTCAACTTTTGGAGCAAATGCTTCAAAAAAGGTGAGTCTAGTCTAGAGCAGCTTATCACCTTATGCTCATAGTAAAATGGCTCAACTCATTCGTATGAGGAAGAGGAAACTATACCAGATACGATCACAACCAACAGTTGAGAACTATAAAACTCTTTTTTAGATTCAACCATGATATATACCACCATTATCCCTACAAAAGAATAAATACAAAAGATAGCTACCTGATAAAAAGATAGCCATCACAAAATAGGAAATAGGCATTTAAGAAGATGAGAGTGTAGACGATTATAAGAAGGCTATTGATATTATAAGAATATGCTGAAGATTATTATAGAGATGACATTTTTTCACGCTATTATTTAGCGCTTCCGTGAGCTATAAAAACAAAGTAAGGCTACAAAAGCGAATCAGCTGATGAAACATTTTTAAAATACGTGAGCATTTGCTCCAGAGTTCAGCAGCATAAGGTGAGAGTATAAGGTAAAGCTTATTCATATAAAAATGAGCAAATGCTTTTGCTTCTACCTTTTGCTCATGAGCAAAACCTTATGCTCCATGCTCTTGCTATTGAGCATTTGCTCTGATTTTATTCATATGGGCCAATATAAGGTAGTATAATATCAATAACAACCCTATCACTGAAATAATGAAATGAGACAGAAACTAAAACGCTAATATTTGTCCACTCCAAAATAATATTGGTTCATTTTGACACTTGATGATGGGACAATTGGCTACAGATTTCAAGAGTCTTTTGCCCATATGAATGAAATCAGAGCAAATGCTCATGAGCAAAAGGTGGAAGCAAAAGCATTTGCTCATTTTTATATGAATAAGCTTCACCTTATACTCTTACCTTATGCTCCTGAACTCTGGAGCAAATGCTCACGTATTTTAAAGATTTTTCATCAGCTGATTCGCTATTGTAGCCTTACTTTGTTCTTATAGTTCACGGAAGCGCTAAATATGCAAGTAGGGCTTTTTTTTTTTTTTTTTTTTCTTTTCATTCAAAATGCAAGTAGGGGGCACCGCTTGTGTTTGCGTCGTCTGCTCTGTTTTCTATTCATCAATAATTCTAGGTTAGTTCAGTTTAGAATTTAAAAATAATAGCGTGGAAAAATGTCATCTCTATAATAATCTTCAGCATATTCTTATAATATCAATAGCCTTCTTATAATTGTCTACACTCTCATCTCATAAATGTCTATTTACTATTTTGTGATGGCTATCTTTATATCAGGTAGCTTTTGTATTTATTCTTTTGTAGGGATAATGGTGATAAATATCATGGTTGATTCTAAAAAGAGTTTTATAGTTCTCAACTATTGGTTGTGATCGTATCTGGTATAGTTTCCTCTTCCTCATACGAGCTAGTTGAGCCATTTTACTATGAGCAAAAAGTGATAGGCTGCTCTAGACTAGACTCACCTTTTTTGAAGCATTTGCTTCAGAAGTTAAGCAAATGCTCTAGTTTATTCATACAATTTTGAGTGTAAGCTTTTACTTTTGGGCAAATGCTCAAACTATTTTTTTGATGAGCATGAGCAAAAGATTTTGCTCACGTTTATTCATAGAAAATGGAGCAAATGCTCCATATTTTAGAAGTATAAGCGCATGCTCAACTTCATTCATATGGCCCATTACGTGCTAATTATTGAAAGGTTGATGGGGTGGTGTGGTGTGGTTTTGTCAAACCGGGGGATTCCCGGTCGTTAACCGGTTCAACATACTGTCAGAGCTGGGAATCAAATATTCATGATTCCAAAGTACGGCAACGTTGTTCTCCTATTTTTCTCCACTGCCATTATAACGTGGACCTCACTATAGCAGTGATGACGTCACTACGTAAACAGTGTACGTGAGTATGGGAGCTATGTATCACTCCTATTTGACCGCTGGGCGCAATGTGTGTATATCCAACCAATGGCAATACAACTAACTATCCTATTAATTTATTCTCACCTATTTTTCTGATCTTTGACCCACTATGTACCCTACCTCTCCTGCCCACTATCATTCTATTTCACCTAGTCTCTCTCCCAATCACCCATTTTCTCTTTCACAAACTCTCTCCCACCGACTGTCTTCCACTCTTTCACTCGCTCTTGAATTTCAAAACAATAGCGCGCTACCAACTGTCCCCCGGCTGATAAAACGAGACAAAGCATGTTAACAAAAGGGGCTCCGAGGGGGGTATCCCTCCTCCCCTAAAACAAGATAGTTTGAGGAGATTTAGAGGGTGAGAAGTAGTGGGGGAAGAGGTTATCAGGAGCACAAACATTAAGAATTCCCCCATCGAGAGTTGCAGTTTGTTTTTCAGCTACTCTTTCTTCATTAGTCGCCAATGGTGTCTTCGACGCTTGGAAAATTGAGATTTATCTGTGGTAAAGCCAACCACCTCGACTCACAATTCATCTTTAACTGGTAAAATAACGGCTCTTCCAACCGAGGATAACGCGTTTGTTGGCGATCGGAAACCGCTGATAAGTGAGGTCATTTGTTCTCTCATCCGTTTTTTCTTGTATATCGCGTCGGTTTGTTGCTTCCCTGACAAAAAGATGTTATTTTCGTAAAAATTCGGAAACTGTCTTTTTCGGTCCATTTTATTCTCCAATTCCACTCTTATTACGAACTGCTCATAAAGTATCACTTTCAGTTCTAAAGTGTTTGGTTGTTATTGGAGTTTAAGTTTATCGTTTGATAGTTTGACCTTGACAGACCGGACTCCCCCTAAAGAATATACACGGGACCGGATATGTGTTCTTGGGAATTAGTGAATATTCATCAACATCTCTCCCTTCTATTCTTTTGGCTTTTTAGCTGAGGATGATACCCAAATCTAGGCTTGTGCTTGATAAAGAAGCGGATGCTAATTGGAGATGAGTGGACCTTCAGAAGTATGAGAAAGTACAGCTATTATTCATATTTCGATCTGGAAGAAGATTATGAAACACACATTCAAATTCAAATATTTTTTATTCCTTCAAGTATTTACAGTGAAAAACTCAATATTACGGAATTCCTCCACAAAGACTAAACGTCTGCGTGTGGTGGAGAGTTCCATAGACAACACAAGCAGTCACTTCATAAAATAATTATAATAGAAAACATAAGCTTCAGAATATAATAATGGATTAAATACAAATTCAAATAATAATAAACTTAGGATTTATTTTATTTCTTGTGCAGGCCTATGAATCCCAGGGAATGAAGGAGGCTGTGAGTTCACGTCATGTATCTATTTTATAATGTAATGAATTGATAGAGGAAAAAAAATCAATATGATAAATCCTTTGATAGTTCTTGCTTTCTGTTAGTTATCGAATATAACGTGAGCGGAGCAGAGCTTCGGCTGCCTCCCAGCGAATGTGATACAGCCACCTGTACACACCCCTTCGGTAAACGGCTAGACTATACACCTCCGCCTCTCTTATTTCATTCGGCAAGTTTCTATATAAAATGTGAGCCAGGTAAAATGAATTTGACAGTTCTGACCCATGTGTCAGTTGTGGAACATCATAATATAGTCATGATAATCATATAGTCAATAATAAACATATTTTCATTCTAGACATAGGAATTACTGAGATATTGCAATATTGAATGCTAATGAATTAATTAATATTACCAAACGAAAATCCAAATTGAATGCTGTAATTCACCCTAAAGACTTCTGCTACTGCAAATATTGACAACAGGGTAAACAGCTAGATGGAAATTCGATAAGCGCTACTATTCAAAAATTATTTGCATTTTTTTTCGGTTCGATTCCCGGGCTGACAACTAATTTTTGAATAGTAGCGCTCATCGGATTTCCATCTAGCTGTTTACCCTGTTGTCAATATTTACAGTAGCAAAGGCTTCAGGGTGAATTACAGCATTTCGTTTGGATTTTCGTTTAATAATAATAATTTTCATTCTATTGATTTTGTTTTATTTCTCCAAACAATCTAGAGTAGTCTACCTCATTCAGTAGCCTAATATCACAGAAGTCCAGTAGTTGGTCGATTGTTTGACCAGTGGAATTGTCTGAGGATTCAATATCCGCGTTCAGCCAACAATAAGTGATGGATTATGACGTCAACCGCTCCTCAGATATTCATTGGATGGCCACCCACACGACCCTCATATATATTGGCTTATGTGTCTTGTGAGATATATCACATAATGCTATATACTACATCATGTATAAGTCTAGTGAGATAGATCGTTTCATTTCTGATTCACTTCAAACTGTCTACATTCCACAAGAATAACATCTATGCTTATAGTCCTGTGAGAGTTGATGCTACGTTGCCAAATCAG
The DNA here is from genome assembly GCF_014356525.2 of Nilaparvata lugens. Taxonomy (NCBI): domain Eukaryota; kingdom Metazoa; phylum Arthropoda; class Insecta; order Hemiptera; family Delphacidae; genus Nilaparvata; species Nilaparvata lugens. The sequence goes on from NC_052515.1 coordinate 14,155,947, forward strand.
CTGATTATAAATAAAAGTACATTAATATTTCATATTTTAACATGATGAACAGTTAACGTCGTTTGGTGTTTTAATGGGGAGGGGGATGGTGTTGAGGAGGCACTCTGCTGTTTCATCCTCAACTGGACTATTTTTATGAAAACTACTGTAGCGAATACTTTATAATTATTACACTATAACACTGTATAACGTGCACTTTTTATTTCCAACAATGACCGCTTTTAGCAATTAGCAATTAGCAATTACCAATTAGTTGGTCTGAATTCACCCAAAAGAAGTTAGTGCCAAATCATGAGTCTCATAAATTAAATCACCACCCTAAAATATACCTTCTTTGTTCCAACTCTATCATCAGTGATTGTATTGACATTTTAGTGATAGTAATACTCTAATCACGATAAAAAAATACCACATATCACTTTATAAGAAGTGAAAAGGAAAAAACATGGATTTAGCGAATTTCGAAAGTTGAAAAAAATTAACAATTCTCAACGAGCTATAACTCGCTTCCTATTGGAGATAGATAAACATTTAGGGGATGAGAATTGTAGAGAATGGAATGCTCTTCAAAAAAAATGGAACAAAAATATTGATTAAACAATTGGTTTTGGAGATATCGTGAAAAAACTGGAAAAAGTACCAAAATCTCCTGGTTTTCAGGCTGCCAAAAGTTATGCCTTCAGAAATTTTGGTGGGAAACCATAGATTACTCTTACTAATACCCAAATGGACCAATTAAAACAATAAAATCAATTACCTTAATTATTGTTTGGTCCTATGTACTATTTGATTGGGCTAGCTGTCCATTCAACAAACGCGGATAGTGACAAGTGATTCTCACAATATGACACTATAAATTTACCATGAAGTGTCAGCATTCCAAATATATAATCAATGCTTCCTTCTCAAGCAATGCTGTCATTAGGGAGTGAATCTGACTGGAAGACAGTTCAGTGATATTGTGGGAGCACAAACCACGGAGCAATCCAAGTCCAAGATGTAATCGAACACAATTCCTTCAATATTTTAAAGCGAAGTATTATCAAATTCGATCATTTACATTAAAGTTTTGAAACTTCAACATCAACGTCTGTGACCTGTACCATTTGAATTCGAAGTTATATCCTATTATGATTTTCTTCCATTTTGATATTTATTTTCGAATATTGTTCATGATTGGATCAATAGATAAATAAATGAATTGTTCGATATGAGAGGGATTTAGTAACATACAGTCTGTATAACGAAGCTGATTATCTCGAGATTCGCTGCAGAGAGGTATTCGTTATTGAGAGGTTCTGTCAAGAAAACTGCCACGATCCTATGGATCTTATAATATCGTATCACGGCGGTAAATAAATGAATATGGTACATAGAACATATTATCGCGAACGTAGGTAGGGTACCTATTAGGCCAATAATAATATGGAAATTTGAAAATTCATGCTGTTTGAAAAAAAACATGTTTTTGAATATTTTATAGAATATGATGAGTATTCACCAATTTATTTTCAGAAAGCTTGATTTGTACTATTAGTAGAGTTTAATCAAAGTAAATACTCTGTAGCAATATTTTTAAACTCTTTACAGTACTATTGGATGGAACGCAAAATACGGTTATTTTGTCAATTACTTCACTATAAATACTATAATAACTCAACTTTCCTTTTTTTAATGTTTCATATTTGAAAAAGTGAGTAATTTTCTGTTGAATTTTGCATTTGAATAAAAAATCATGTTTGATAAACGAGACTCACATCTATTCAAACAGTCAGACATGTCTGGTACACTTTTTTCAGTTTTAATCCTTGCCTGATAATTTTGAAAACCTTCAGAACTTCTTGATCTGACGGATTCGTCTCCTCAGGTTCGTCACAGCTATCATCATCATAGTCAGTTCAAAGGATTGAAATGTGTGACAAAAGCAAGAATGGGGAAGTCCAGTCGTTCACCTGCTTGATCTACAATAATGACAAGTTCTTGGAATTCAGTATCCAGTAACTTGCATTCAATTTCCGACATGTGTTTCACCCTATTAACTATTGACTGTCTACCACCCTATCATCTTCCTACCTGAATTGCCATTATTTTTAGTCTATTGACCTTTCTGCTGAAACTAAACAATTCCTTGAAATAATTGTCCACTTCCAATACACACTACACTTTGTTTGTTGAAGTCAAGAGAAAACTTTGTTGTTGAGAGGTCCAAAATTCGTTAAATAGAGGTAAATAAGCAGCCAAAACTCAAAAATGTCATGGGACCAGGTAAAAATTTGTTGTGTAGAGGATTTCGTTAAGTGGAGGTTCGTTATAAAGAGGTTCGACCATATATACAGAATCTTCGGACCCAAATATTCATTCCTGAATACTCTCATTCTCTTCATTTTCTCCTCCTACTCATCTTTTCCTTTTTCTCCTCTCCTTCTCACTTGTTCTCCTCTTTTTTGTTTCATCTTCTCCCACTCTTCTATTTCTCCTTCACAAAACATTTCTTTCTCCTCCCAGTCCTTCTTCATCTCTTGCTTCTCCTCCTCTTCAACCACCTCCTCCCCCTCCTTCTTCTCAACCACCCTCTCTACAAACTCCACTTCTTCCTCCTTATTCTCTTCCACTCCTACTAGACTCCTATATTTCTCTCTCATTCCTCTTTCCCTTTCATCATTCTTCTCTCCTCTCTCTCTCCCACTATCCCTCTCTCTCTCATCTTTTACCGTCAAAATGGTGTTGAAATTGAGATACAAACACGACAAGACGTTGCGCCTTCGTCGCTCATAAAACGTTTTATTAGGCACGCATTTTGTCTTCAAGCAGTTTCCTCCGCTTCCTAGCATTTTGCTCCCAGTTTTATGCTCCCTGTTTTCTTGTGTTTTCAGACGTGTTTGTCATATTTGCATGCTGTTTGCCGCGTTTTGGGTCAAGTAGGTCTTAGAGATGTCTTGAATCTCAGATGTTGTCTTATGACCCCTCAATGACACCGTCATAAAGTCACGACATGATGAAACTATTCCCAACCTTTTCTCATAGCTTTATTCCGTCATTGCAAATCTTATTGCTGTGATATTTTGTGCCAATTTGTTTGGTGTGTCGAGGGATTGCAATTTTTTAATCAAGATGTGACAATGTTTTTTCCTATTCATGTGAGAGATTCATTCACTCTTTTCAGTACAATTAGTACAATAACAGTCATTTCTTAAGTCACGAACACATCGATTTTTGGATGTACGACTTTTTGCCATACTTATAGATTCTATTAAATCAAACTGATGGTTTCAAACAGATGATGTTTGTTAAGCTCCGTTCAATCTCATAGAATAATGAGGACGACAAAATATCGATGTGTGTATAGCTAGCCTTAAGCCCTGCACACACACATCGATTTTTATTCGTACGATGTTTTGCCATACTTATAAATTCTATCAGATTAAACGGAACTTGACAAACATCATCTGTTTGAAATCATCTGTTTAATTCAATAGAATTTATAAGGACGGCAAAATATCGTACGAACAAAAATCGATGCGTGTGTAGCTAGCCTCACATTAGATCAATATGTAGTACAAGGAAATTATCATTGACAATTTTCCACAAATTGAATATGTTAACAATATTTATCAAGAATGATTTCTAGACCAAGATGTATTCGTTCAAGAATTGAATTGAGCTCAGATTATTCTTCATATCATCAGACAAAGATGAGACATAAAAGTCTCTTTCCTACTCATCCATCTATCTTTTATACATAATTCATACAAATCTTCCTCTCATCTATTCCTTTCACTGAAATTAGACGATGACAATTATTTAAAAATATATTAAACGTGATTGATTCTCAGGTCTAACTTGTCAGGAGTTCAAAGTTTGAATGTATTTTTCTTTTCAAATTCTCAAACTACTAATAGTCGAATGATATTCAATAGCTTCCAGGCTTTTATAGAATATTTTCATCTTGAGTATCAAAGGTTTCAGATAAATAAGTAGTGTTCACAATGATACTATAGCCCAATAGTAAAAACCGGTAGATACGACAATTGAAAACTCATAACACTATTATCTGTATAATATAATAAAGGAAAGAACTGGCTTATACACATACAAGATAGGAAAATTATGTTTGACGCATCATCACGTCTTAAATTTTGGACTGATTAACTTGAAATTTTGCATATAGATTCTCAATCAACCAAGGATGGTTATAGGTCTATTTTCAATTCTTCAAGATTTCATTACGTCAAGTTTTCAGTTTTTCTAGTTTTAAAATAGATCCTTGCGGAGCACGGGTGACTGGCTAGTTATACAATAGATTTTAATAGACTATAATTGATGATGGAATGGATTTTCTATGAAAAATTAGTGATAAAAACATGCAGTTCTATAGAAAGATTCTCGTTAAACTGTCAGCGCATCTCTTATAAGTGAAATCAATGTTTCCCATTCAACCAATCCTGTCAGTTTTTCATGAATCACACTATAGGTGAATCAGCAACACAAATTGGTTCTGTATTTGAAATTGTGATTTAGCTTCAAACCCTATAAATGAATCCGAAACACTAATCACAGTAGTCAAAAATTCACGTACTAAAATTAATATTCCCAGTCACGTGCATGTGTGCATTTTCCTCTCGACATCTCAATCATTTTCAATTTTCCGACAAAATTCCGGAAAATTTGCGAGAGAAAATCGAGTGGAAATTGTACAGTGATGTTTACTGGTTACTGTCAGCATTGGTTATATGGGGAGCATTGATTCTGTTTCATATAGGATGCTGACAGATTGAAGTGAAGTACACGTTAACGAGAGTAATAGTCGGTTAAGCGAATTAATTATGAATAATGTCTCATCGTATGTTGACTGTCTGTTTTGATTTTCAACTCTTTTTCTGCCGTTTTTCATGTTTTTTCACTCGTTTTTCGAAAAAGGGGGACTAAACTGAAACTAAGCGTGACGTGTTGGAGTTTTGACGGTTGTGATTTTCAATTTCTACCTTTTCAATTTTAGATGTTCCCTATCTCTGAATTTTGAATTGCACTTCCTATTCCTTTCTTTTTCATCTGACTTCTCTCAGTTCCTATCCATCTTTATCTGTCTTTCTCTTGCACATTATACTCCCTTACCGTTATCACCCTTTCTTCTCAACATCCATCCTCTGTTTCCACCATCCAAATAGTAGTCTGATAATTCATGCTTTATTTATTATGTTTGTTGCCAATATTTTCTTTATATTTTATTTATTTATTCTTTTTCAATTCTTGTTGAATTCTTTTCTGAATTCTCGATTGCACTTTGTTCATCTATCTTTTCTTTCTCTCTTCTCCCACTTCCTATCCATCTTTATCTGTCCTTCTCTCACACATTATTCTATCTTACCGTTTTCTCTATTTCTTTTACAATGTTCTTTTTCTGTTTTCTCCCCTTCTCACCACCTGTTTGTATTTCTTATTTCCTTGAATTCTTTTTCAAATCTTGTTGAATTCTTTTCTGAATTTTCGATTGCACTTTGTTCATTTATCTTTTCTTTCTCTCTTCTCTCACTTCTTATCCATCTTTATCTGTCCTTCTCTCACACATTATTCTATCTTACCGTTTTCTCTATTTGAACATTTTCTCTATTTCTTTTCAATGTTCTTTCTCTGTTTTCTTCCCGTCACCCCACCTTCCATCCAGCCCGATTTCTCCGTCTTCCTTTTCATTTGACTCCTTTCTTTACTCTCGTTTCAGGTATAGTAATTTTTCAGTATAATAGAGTAATCTATTAGAGGTTATAATATTCTCTTTCATGCTTTGCGATGTTGCCACATCGTTTATCAACAATGTAGAAATTCAACTAATTGACAAAATATTTAATCTCAATCATGAAAATCTATTATTACATCTTTAAAAAAATATATAATTATATTTTCTTGACAAATGAAATATGATTGACTATTTTCAACAGTAATGAACAGTTAAATTCATGAGATATACCAGTATGAGCTGTTTGGGTGACAAGGCTGAGATCTGGCAACCCTTTTCTCCTATCTTCCTACACTGCCATTATAACGTGGACCTCACTATAGTCGTATAGACTTTATGGTGAGGGTAACTCTTATTATCTGAAAATTATAAATTATCTGAAAATTATAAATCCATGTACCCTTTTTAAAAACTTTTATTCACAACATGTTTCACTCATCAAAAAAAGACATTGATATGTTAAAACGACATTGATATGTTAAAGCATGTTTTGAATAAAATTTGAGAATAAAAGATACTCAGATTTTTAATTTCCAGATAATCGTATAGTTATTATGGTGAGTTGATTGTGCATAATTATATTTATGAATGTTTTGTTCTTGTGCGATCGTATTTGTGAGTCTGTGATTCTCATAGTTCATATTCAATCAGTCTATGATATATATTAATTTATGTTTTTTTTTATTATTGTGTGATTGTATTTGTAAGACTCTGGTGAGTTAACAATCTACGATCATAGTCCACATTCGATATGACAGCTGTGATAAGTTCTAGTGTGTTTGTCTTTTCGGGCTCAAAATTTTATAGTTCTTTCAAAGTTTAGAATTTTATAATTAATTGTGATTAGTTGAGAAGTATTTTTTAATTTAAAAATGATTTTTGTGCTGTGTGTTTTGAATTGTAAATTGAGAATGTTAAATGACACATAACCTAGCTACATTTGGACTGTTGTATAAAATGGAATTGGAACCGTTTTGGGATTATAAGCCTGTGCTACTTTTCTGTGAGTTGTGTAATTCTGAATGATGATATAAATTAAATAAATAAATATAAGTGTGTGTATATATTTATGTATTTCTGAATTACTGTGTGTGATTATGTCTGTGAGGCTGTGCGACAATATGTGACATTCTGTGAGTGTGTGACCCTCCTAAATGATGAGAGTCACACCTGTGACACAAATGATGGCTCACATCTGTGTCATGAATGAACACTGATTGCTTTCCTAAATGCTTTGGATATCGTTTAGTGTCGGTACGAGGGGTGGTTGAGCACGAAATAATGTTTTTTTTTTTCAATGTTTTCCACACTCTTGCAGTTTTCCATTGCTTTTCATTAATTGTTTCGAATATCGTCTGAATCGTCTGGTCTCTGTACTCATGTACTGTGAGAGGTTGAAGCTTGAAATAAAGGGTTGTGTTCGTTCAGAATTCTTTTCTATTTGTATGATTTGGGGAGGATAAAGTTTTTTACAGTATGTGGTGTTGAGGGAGTAAAGTGTATTTGAATTGTAATATTAGAATTGAAATTCTTTTGCAAAGGAAAATATCAGTAACAAATATAATAAATAAAGCATAAATTATTAGACTACTGCAAATCATTGATCAATTTTTAATTAGTTTTATGTGTGGAGGGTTGGTAGATAAGAGGTATTACAGTACAAGAGAAATGTAAAATATATTGTGAACTTTGATAGTATGATTGTAATAACGTTGTCAGAACCGTGATAATAATGTGAAATGAGTTCCATTAATGAGCTACAAGCTTGATAAAAATTACATTCAATCAGGCCACTGTTCACTGACCACAATACTAGTCTTCAATGAACAGTATTAAAAATTTAATTCGTGGATAATAGCGCCATCTGCTTTGTTGAATGATAGACAAGGATAGCAGCACCGTTGGAAATCACCCACTGCCATTATAACGTGGACCTCATTATATTATGTTTTCGTGAATACACACAAACTCACAAATCTAAAATAAGGAAATACAATCACGAAAAGTCAGACACTCATGTACTTCTTGTCTATAATTATTATAACAGCATACCAGGCAAGCTGTGACCATCAATAACTTACTATAATTATACTCTCCATCCTCACACAACCCTCTCTTTCACTTCATTACTCTCTAATATTTCTTATCTTTCTTTCTCACCATCAATCTCCCATCTTCTTCCTCACTCTCACTCTGTCCATCAGTTCTTTCTCACCCCTTTTCGGGCCCCACTTCAAAAACGGGCGCCAAATTGCTGTGAGAGGGTTAAAAACAAGTGAGGACGTTTTTAGAAAATCATGATTGATAACGTTTCGCATGGAGAGGTGTAGCGTCAATCGCTCGGAATAAGAGCTGGCTGGCTGGCTGAAAGGTTCGCTAATGATTGTTGCTGTTAGGAGGAGGAGGAGGATTAGAAGGAGGATGAGGAGGTGGTGGTGGAGGAGGAACAGGAGGAGGATGATGAGGCGGAGGAGTAGGGGGAGGAGTATGAGGTGGAGGAGTAGGAGGAGGAGGAGGAGGAGGAGGTGGTGGTGGAGGAGGAGGATGAGGATGAGAAGGAGGAGGAGAAGGAGGAGGAGGAGCACGAGGAGGTGGAGGTGGAGGAAGATGATGAGGAGTTGTTGGTGAAAGAGGAAAGTGCTGGATAGGATTGTAGAAGGAGTAAGAATTAGGATAGAGTGAATGATGAGAGGGGAAGAAAATACTGATTAATTTCACGATGCTCCTGTTTTGTTCTGTTTTTAGTGGGTGAATAACCTTTCGAGTCAAGGAAAATACATTTTCGAGGTTTTGCACAATAAAATTATTATAGTCGATTCATTGAAAAGAGAGTGCACAATAACAACGAGCTTGCATTTGTGTGTATGTATTAAGGTGCGTACAGACTTTCGCTCTGCTCCGCAACCGAACGTCACTCCAGCAGAGCGATTGATGGTCGACCGGCGAGCAACAGTGGTTCGACCGGGGAACGCGAGAAGATCTAACATCTTCCGTAACGTTCATGATGGGTGCGTGGGCGGAGCGACTGTGGTTCGATGGTGGTACGAGGGCGGTACGAGGGCGGTACGAGGGAGGAGCGTGCTCGGTGCGGGTTGGAAGCGCGAATATGTGTACGCAGCTTAATGGATTACTCATATCATACATAACACAGATCATAATCACAATAAATAATCAACACAGATTATACATAATATACTGAATATGACACAGATAATTATAAATTATAACAGAAGGTTGGATCTTCGCTCATATCCAGTGTTAATATTGCTGGACTTAAGAATTCTAGTTCACAATGCTTTTATAGATACTGAGTCATGTTTTGAGGTGATGTGATTACTCAGACTATGACAAAGATGTAGGTATCACTTGATGTAGTAGCTGTGGTATACTGTAAATCGTTATTTTTTATTTATCATTATATTTATGATAAAAATACTTTATCATAGGATTATTGGGGATAAAGTAACTGGCTTAGCCCTTAATATTTAATTCCCGAAATTTGATAGATATTTATTCCAAAAAGTTTATGTTTCGTGATTTCTTAAGCAGGTCTGAGCACAGATATCTTTGAAACTCAAAATAATTTTACAAGATCAACTTGAGAAAATTGTATTCCAGAGATTCATCCAAGTTGAGAAAAATAGCATCGACTGTTCATATTACTAGTAGTTCTGTGAACAGTAGACCTCACGCATTATTCTCATCCACAAGTACCTGCTGAAACTATAGGAAATAGTTACCTTATGGAAATACAGCAATAGACTGGCTTCTCCACACATCTGTGTAATCACTTGTCAGCTGATTTATGATGAATAATTCTATAGTCTGATTTTCACTCCAATATTGGCGTATGAAGAAGGCTCTTTTTCCTTTTATATTATCCTTGAAATTCAAAATTTCCAAAAACTTGTATATACGTCGACGCGCAATTGAAAAAGGAACATACCTGTCAATGTTCATAAAAATCTATTACCGCGTTTCGCCGTAAATGCGCAACATATGAACATTTGAACATTCAAACATTTAAACATAAAGAGAAATGCCAAACCGTCGACTCGAATCTTAGACCCCACTTCGCTCGGTCAATTATATTTATGATAAAAATAAATAATCATAGAATTTTTGGGGTTGAAGTAACTGGCTTAGCCCTTTTGAATTCTCATTAAATAGAATACACAATCATAAAATTATTGGGGACGAAATGGCTGGCTTAGCCCTTACTCTTCAATTCCCGAATTTTGATAGATATTTATCCCAAAAAGTTTGTTTCGTGATTTCTCAAGCAGGTCTGAGCACAGATATTTTTGAAACTCGAAATAATTCTACAAGATCAACTTGAGAAAATCATATTTGATTCCGAAGATTCAACCAAGTTGAGGAAATAGCAATGATTGATCATAATATTGAATCATATTGCTGTTGTATTTGATCAAATATGAAATTATTTTGTAGCTGTGGCGCTAAAATTATGCTTATAGCTCATAGAAACTAGCCAATAATTTTGTTGTGAGAGAAGAATACGTGTGAAGTTCATATTACACTATCACCATAGAGAAAAATAGCATAAGTAGATATCCAATGGTATAGGGCGTTAATGTCATAGCTTTTACTGTTATCTCAAGCCGATAGTCCACGTAGTTCTTTCCCGTGAAGCTTTATGACGATGGTAGTCTCTCATATTGTGCCGTTCATACACTCTTACCCGGTCAAAACAGTAAATATCGACACTATTGGATGTTTGATATGTATATGAATGAATGAAGGGACAATGAATATACCAAAAAAATACTGATATTCTCAGTTTGTCAACTAAATGAGTTTTGTAATTGCAAGCTATGCATCTTAGCTAACACACTGTTACTTGAAGAAAAAACACGTACCTTTTCAACAACTGAATTCCTGATGGATGTTTGATATGTATGAATGAATGAAGGGACAATGAATATACCAAAAAAATACTGATATTCTCAGTTTGTCAACTATATGAGTTTTGTAATTACAAGCTATGCATCTCAGCTAACACACTGTGACTTGATGAAAAACACGTACCTTTTCAACAACTGAATTCCTGATGGATGTTTGATATGTATGAATGAATAAAGGGACAATGAATATACCAAAAAATACTGATATTCTCAGTTTGTCAACTAAATGAGTTTTGTAATTACAAGCTATGCATCTCAGCTAACACACTGTTACTTGAAGAAAAAACACGTACCTTTCCAACAACTGAATTCCTAAATTATTGTCCCAGCAACGTCTTAAATGTTAATTTCGAGTCTCATAAAGTAAAGAATATTTCAAGTTCCTCAGCATTGAAGTACTATTCCTTTATTACGAGAACAATTAATTATTACACTCGTAATAACATAGACCATCCAGCAACTAGGCTAACTAGTCTTGAAGAATCTCAAGAATTCACGTAATTATTGCTATAACATTTCAACTGTTCCTTGAAAGAAATAACAAAGATTCACTACAAACTAATTACAGAATTGTCTCATAAACATCTCAAAGTCTCATAATAGGCCTAATAATTCTTTAGAAAAAAGTAACACAAATACTCTACAAAGGAACAAATTGTAGAATTGTCTCATGAACGTCTCAAAGTTCCATTAAGAGTCTCATAATAATGTATTAGTTAGACTGACGTATTCAGTCTTGGCCCATAGTAGCACGTAATAAGATGAGCGTTTAAGGTGTAAAACGTAGTGCGTTTACGTTCCTGTGTTATGAGAGGGGTTGTTATACGGCCGGCAAATTTTATGGCACGCTCATAGGTTAATCATTCCCTTCATAAAGCTACCCTTGTTTTATGCATCTTCCTAATTCCTGTCTTGAGGAGTCCTGCTATTTCTCCTCATGACATTTTTGAGTTCACTAACTACCAAATTCCTTTAGGCAACACTCACTATGATTCTGCTTTTTTGTATTTTCTACCTATTCTTCTTCTTCTTCTTCTTCTTCTTCTCGTCTTCTTTCTCCTTTCTCCTCTTTTTCTTCTTCTCCTCTTTCATTCTCTTCTTCTCCTCATGACATTTTTGAGTTCACTAACTACCAAATTCCTTTAGGCAACACTCACTATGATTCTGCTTTTCTTGTATTTTCTACCTAGTATTCTTCTTCCTCTTCCTCTTCTTCTTCTTCTCGTCTTCCTTCTCCTTTCTCCTCTTTTTCTTCTTCTTCTCCTCTTTCATTCTCTTCTTCTCCTCCTCCATACACACACCGTAACATCACCCATTACCTGCTGCCACCTACCGGCAGATTATAGAAACTCACCTTCGGACCAATCATGATATAGTAGTAGGCGGAGCTTTGAGACGGACCTATAGAGTCAATCCAGTATCTTCTATCACCTACCTAAACAGTTCGTCATCCTTTTTCTCTCCTTTTCCACCTAAATTTCTCTTTTATTTTAACATACCTCAGATCAAATCAAATCTTTATTTGTCCCAGAAACATAATTACAATGACAAAAATGGTTATAAATGAAAAAAGTAAAGTACAATATAAAATGAAAAAGAAAAATTCCATTGATACCTCCTTATCAATATTCATACTTAATCATTCTCTTTTCTTTGTCTTTGTCTTCTTCTTCCTCATACTTCTGATTTCGTTCTCTTTTCCATCCCCTTTCTGTTTCCACACCTTACATCTTCTCTCGGTTTCCCTCATCTAGTCCCCAAGCTATGTCCTATGTTCTTTGTCCCTCACCATAGGGACAAATTAATGGTTCCATCCCTGTTTCAAGTGATATATGCTATCCGGCATTCTTATGCTTCCTACATCGTGCAAGTACATTGCAAGTTTATATTGCTGACAAGAAGTGAGAGAAATATTTTAGGGTGGAACTGGAATTGTGCTATTTCTTAAGACGACCCTCTATTCAAAACCACACAACATTCAAGGGTGAAGTTCGCTTAACTACCCTCATGGGAGCTAATGATTCATTAACATATATGATGACTGATTAACATACTGTTTACGTTATGTTATTGTAATAAGTAGGCGTGAAGCTAGCCTATAATTCTGTCGTAATACTCCAACGAAAATAATTGTTGATTTTTGAAAACATATGTGCATAACAATACTATCTGGATCTTCCTGTGTTGATGATTTTGTAGTAGATATACATAGTGTTGAATGGATGAAACCCAATGGAGTTTAAATAAATTTAAATGAGAGTTAATGGATATCGTCGAAGTCAACAAATTATTAGAACAATCATACCAGTTCTGGTTGTTACACAGTTATCAATTTCTAGTAAACTCAAATATTGAACATTGAGCTGCAGGATATATTGTGAGTGAAGCCCTAGGATTGGCCAATACCTGTTGACCAATCATGTGGTTGAGCTCTATTGTCATTGGCCGAGACTAGACACGCCCAAGTATTTCAAAGTCAACGAATTATTGAAACAATTATACCAGTTTTAGTTGTTACACAATTATTATCAATTTATAGTAAAGTCAAAGCTTTAACATTTGGCTGCAGGATATAATATTGTGAGTGAAGCCCTACGCTTGGCTTATAGCTGTTGACCAATTATAGTTGAGCTCTACTGTCATTGGCCGGTACTAGACACGCCCAAGTATTCCAAATATGGTCATGAGAACGGTTAAACAACAACCAATAAACAACACTGGACAACAATTTTGAAGAAGGAAAACCTTACAATCTATTTTAAGTCACGATGCTGATGAATAAACAGTATATCTGGGCCAATTATTTCATTCCATTTCATAATTTCTTTATTCATAAATTTATACAGTGTATACAATTAATAGTGTAAAAAATATATATCTTTGATTAGAAATGAAATACATAACAAATAAAAAATCTACAGAATACAACAATACAAATATACAATACAATTCAATTCATAGGAACTGATCTCATTCATTCAGATATTCTTCGATTATAAAGAGCTCTTTCAGTGAAAAATCTCTTTAATTCCAATTTGAATTTATTGGGATTCGGCTCTTGTTGGATTCGCGTCAGTAGCTTGTTATAGAACTTGGCTCCTATGTAAGTGGGCTGCTTTTTGTAAGACTCAAGTCTATGGCTTTGCAAATGTAAAAGTTTATCTCTGTTTCTAGTGCTGTAACTATGATTATGTCCTATCGTCAAAATATTTCCAAGATTTTCTTTCTCACACATAATTGTCTCAAAGATGTAAAGACTGTAAACTGTCATTATATTTAAGTGAGCGAAATGCTCTTTAACTGATGCTATGGGGTCTAGGTGTAAAATTATTCTTATAGCTTGTTTTTGTGCTTCGAGAGTTTTATCCATGTTCTGATTTGAAGTGGATCCATAAAGACTTGTGCCAAAAGATATTATAGTGTGTATGTGGGCAAAATAAATCATTTTTCGCGCTCCCATTTTAAAAAAGGAAGACATTTTTGTAAGAGCATAATATAATCCACTCGATACCCGTGACAAAACCCTTGACATGTTCTGTCCAATTCAAGTTTTGATCTACTGTTAATCCCAAGAGCTTGGTAGAGGTGGACTGAGAAATAACTTTGCTGTCCAATTTATTGAAGGAAAAAATGTTTTCACCTGCTGTGTTGTGAATGTCAATAGGTTCGTTATGATGAATTCACGAAACAAATATATACACAATTGGGCCATTCGCTTGACTATTGTCTGTAGTCGCTTAGTTTGTAACTGAAAATAAGTTGAACTAAATGAATGATATTCTCTAAAATACCTTCTAGTCAATTGGTGATTGATCTCTCAGGTCTCGAATGATAATCATTCCTGACGTTAAGAGGAAAACATCAAACTTTTCAAGGTGAGCTTACTGCCATTTTAAACGAACATTTTAATTTTAAACTTGATTAAATCCGTATCAAGTCTCATTTGTTGCAATGTTCTTCATTCTGAGTTGAAGCCACCAGCTGACTCAATTTAGTTTAAGCTTTCACTGTGCAAACGGCCCTTAAGGCCCTAAGGCCCTGTAAAGCTTTTCCTGGGGAGTCACTCTCACCTCCAAGGACAAGTCGATACACGTTGGGTGAATCTTGCACTGAATCAACGGTGTTGAGGTTATAAATTTTGTAACAGCGTGCGTGGACGCTAAGTATACACCAGACTGATTGGTTCACTACAAGATTCAATACAATTGTCGGAATCGCAGGAGGCCTAAACGCTCGCTCATCCTTGATTCTTCTTATGACAGATTGTATGGTGAAGAAATTTTTATGAGTAGTGTAGCGGTCGCTAAACACTGAATACGGATACCTTAAAATTATTACCTGTGAAAAATGAGCATACAAAATCATACAGGTCGAGCAAAAATCCCAATGTAGATCATTTACGGGACTGGGTCTCTAATAAGTTCGGAAGATTAAGATAGGGTACAAGGACCAGATATCGTTCGGAATATATTCGAGAACAGAGTCTTGTCGGGTTTTAAGCTCTATTGTAGGAAATTATATGATCTCTGGTTGCATCTGCTGTACAGTTGACGAATTCGCTCCTAAGTCGAGGTTGGTAACAGATAAAAGCTGATATATGAGCAGGTAAGGACAGAGAATAAATATCTCGATCTGACCCCACTCACTACATCCACTTAGACCTGTTCCAAAATCCAGCTCACTCAATTATTTCAATGATCGTATTCGATCGGTTCTTGATAATATAGAACGTATCAGACACAATATTGACAGGCTTAAGAAATAATCGAACTCAGAAGACGAATTAACAAAATTGAAATATATTATAATAAAAAAATGATCTCACAGTGCAGATTCAGAATATGATTTACAGATTGAAAGTGGTTTAACATGACCAAATGATTAGCAATTTTCTTGTGCTTGCATGACACCATGCAGGATTCAACAGAATTCTACAATTGATAAAATTTAACAGTTTGTGAAAAATGGTGAAAATAAATTTTAAAATATTTAAAAAAATGTTCGGGGTCGTGGTTCTGGCAGCGGAGGATAGTTAATCAACCACAAGTTCTTATAAATTCTATATTGAACAAATTCTAGGCTCTTAATAACTGATAAGCGCTTGTCGGCGTGGCCAATAATTTAACGAAGAAAAATTTATATTTTCTGCACTGTAATATTTTCGAAGTGTAGATTGGGGCCCCTTTAAATTTTACAACTCACGTGAAACTCCTTGGCGGTCGTGGTTTTCTTCTTTAGATCAAAATCGTTGATCGGCGGCGGTCCAGGCTTCGGTCTCAGCACGTGGGGAATTTTAATTTAATATCTCCTTCACCAAATAAATTAAGGGATAATTTACCTTTAAACTTTTGATTTATCGATTGATGAAAATAGATTTACAAATAACAAATAGAATAGCCTAAGATATTGGCACAAATAAAACATATAAAATCGAATGAAAAATTTACGAATAGGTCTTGGTAACTTTAACGAGGTCTGAACGGTGAGGATTTCAAAAGGGAAGTGAAGTCTTTTTTCTAAGCTACTTGGCTAGAACCTTTCTCTGAGAATCTCGGTGTAATAAATTTGCATGGAAATTTGCCATTTTGTAGAACGATTATGACGAAGACGTGACATCAGTGGCAAGCAACAGAATATAATCCCTTAAATTATGATAATAATTCAATTTGTATAATTCTTAAAACTGCTTAATCTCCTAGACATAGTTCCTCTTATACAATGTACATGTGCTAGCGTATATGATAAGGCAGGTTTGTTGTCTGATAACAGATTATCATATGTTGTTTTCAAACGATCACCTTTTTGGTGCTATTTCTATGCACTATGATTGGCTTAGACTTGCCGAAGAGATTCATCACCATGTGGTTCAGTTGAAATAATAATAATAAATGAATATTCTTGTGCAATTTTTATTATGTCTGAGACTGTTATAATTGGTTTCTGCTGTTTTTATCAATAAATAATGTTCATGCTATGACCTAGTTAGTTACAATAATACTTGACATTATAATATAATTTCTTAAATAATAAATAAGTTCAACAATAATACCTACATTTTATTTTTTATTCGAAATTCTTGGTCCTTTATTGATAGTTTTCACTTTTTAGAAATAATATTCTAGCTTGCATGAATCTGGCATGACATTTTACAATACATTGAATCAGTCAGCTGTGTTTGAGCTGCTTTAAACATCTGATCATAGTAAACAAAGTGTAACCTCAAAATTCAATGAGCAATTCATAAATGGTTCGTGCTTTATTGCAGAATAATAATTATAATTTTATTAAATAATTCTTTAGAAAATATTCAGTACAGAACAGTACTCTTATCTGATATACGTTACTAATAGGAAGCTTTATCGCTCGGTCGCTAACTATTCCTTTAGCAAAGTCTTTCATTTTAAGAAGGTTAATCACAATTTTTCTCTTCTCATGAGGTCTTTTTAAAAATTAATCAACAAAAGCCCCAGGATATTTAAATAGGTAATTGGGAGACAAGTCAAAACAATGACTATTTGAAAAATCTGATATTGTGATGAATACACCATTCCATCTCCTTACTTCTACAAACACTCCACACTTAACACTAAAAACAATATATCGTGCACTTTTGGCTACAAGAAAATAAATATTGATTGTTCCTTCCATGGATACAATCGAAATACAATAATTTATGAGGTCTCTTTGGATCCTTCATTAAAACAACTCCACAACTTCCATTTACGGGTGGCTTATGAGCAGACCCACAACCATAACAAATATAACAAAATTTCAACATATTATCCTCCTAGGATTCAAACAATATTCACAACAAATATAGATTTTCATTATTTTTCATGATTATTACAAGTTTCGACTCTTTAGCCAGGACGGCTTTCACATATATTGGATTGGGTGAGAATGTGATTAATTTCGGTGACTTGACAATTGTCTACCGCTTGATTCAAGCAATTCCTTTTTACGCCTAGTACGTTGTGTACAAACAGGGTTACACTTGAAGTGATTTTGATTTTTATCAATGCTGGATACAAATACTGTGTTTTCAAGATTATTTTCTTGATTTGAATTACAATTCATGATCTTTTAATGCAACAATAATAAATTTCGTATTTGAGGTAAGAATTTCGTTTTCTTTTGAGCTTTTTAGAGATACATTCATATAACATAGAACATGCACATTTTGTGCAATTTAACATAAATATATATTTTTGGTGGCGTTTTTTATTTAGGTTTTCACATTAAATAATAGATTATAACAGTTAATAACGATATTGCTTGATTCATTTAATTTATTCTGTGATCTCGCACACATTGGTTGCATGACGAAGAAAATTATCGAACAGGCTTTGGTTCTGAATGGATTTCTTGATCGATTCTGTATTTTGAGGTTAGATTTACATATTTTTTTAAATAAACTTTTTTTATTTTCTTTCCTCCTATTCACTACTAACTTCATCTGATTTTTAATTTACAAATATTTTCTGTTGATAATATAATTCTTGTTCCTGTTTTTCAGTTGGGCGTATTGTACTGGGTGATTGTTTCTGTGCTGACTGATCAAGATGTCTTGATCAGGTGGTAATTTTTAAAGTTGTTTCGTAGTTTTATTTTCTTGACTTAGAGTTGATAATAATTTCTTCATTTGAAGTGAATTAATAATATTCCTTATTAGCTGAGATGCGGCGAAGTTTAGGTTATGTTGATTAGGCTGCAGTAGAAAGATGCTAGTCTGCAAAGTAATGATTCAATGGGTAGGCTGTGATTATGAAAAAAATTGATAATTTGTGTGATTCTCAACGTAGCTTCCAGATTAATTCAAAATTATTTCTTCCTCAAGCCCCATCTAAATTTGATTTCGGTATTAGTTTCAAGTTTCCATTTCCAATTTGCAACTATCCGTTTCACTAAACTTTGCTTAAAACGATGTGCCTGTGGTGTGGATCATTTCTTACAAACGCATCTCCTCTTTGTCGGCCGGTGACATGTAGTTTGATATTTTTAAACCTTACATGCTGGTGGTGTCTGTGGGTTTCTCCAAATGATATTTTTCTTTTCTGCATGGTGGTGTACAGTCGGCTTGATTTTAACCGGACATGACTGCGGTGATTGTAGGTCCTTCTTGATACTATTTTCCTTTTTTCTTGCATGGCAGGGAGAAATTTGATATTCAATTTTAGCCTAACATGACGGCGGTGTAGATGAATTCTATTAGATGGTTTTCTTTTTGGACATATTGTAATCCTTCTTGTTTGTGGTTTTGATTCATAGGTTTTCGGTTTTTGTTTTGATTTTGATTTGCTGCGGGTTTCTGTTTTACTTCTATTGTTTAGTTGGCGATCTTCATGAGTATTGGTTTCACATGTTTCAGGTGCTGTCCTCGGTGGATGGGAGATACGTGCGGTCGGCGGTCCGGGCTGCTCTTCAACATGGTGGGCAACGTCCTTGGACTCCTGGTGGTCTGCGCGCGGTGGTACGGGCTGTCCCTCTACCTGATGGATGTCGTCCTCAGCTTGGCGGGTGATGTCATCCGGCTCGTCTTGGCATTCTGCGGGCGGTGGTACGACTTCAGTCTTGACATTCTCGGTGGGTTGGTTTTCCATACATGTGTCACGTTCGCTTGCCTGTTTTATGACCTCCTCCTTGGGTGTGTCTGCCTCTGCATGCATGGGCTCGATCATTGGTCCAATATTGATTTTAATTGTCTGACGTTTCTCCTCGATTTGCCATCCTAACATCCTGCTTCTCTCCGCTGTTTCCTTCAACTGTTGATCCAGTTTCTCAAAACCTTGTTCACCTGCCTTCTTTACTTCTTGAACTTCCTTTTTCAATTCTTCCTTTGCTCGTTTGTTGTCTTCCTTTATTTGGTCGTAGTTCTTCTCCAAATTTTTTAATGCTTTCAGTGTTACTGAAGAACTTTGTTTTATTGCTTCATTCATTTGTTCCCTTTCTTTGATTATATCGTTCAATGCTTCCAGGATGATGTTTATATCTTGCTGGGAAAGGGTGGATGTGCGGTCCTCAGTCGGCGGCGGAAACTCTGCGGCGTGAGGTGCAGGCGTCTGGGCCTCCAGAACGGTGGTACATGGGCGTTTCTCCCGCGCGACATCTTTTGTCTCTGAAATTGCCGATGTGGCCTCCAGGATGCGGTGTGGCTCCTCCATAATTCACTGGATGATACAATGATGCAAGTGCAGTGAAACGATCGCGAACATGGGATGCTACGTGAACGACTACAAATGGATGATCACAAGTTGAAATAGTGTAAAGAATTCGTTCAAATGGAAAAATACAAAAGTGTGATTTAATAATATGTTCAGTGATGAAGTGAATCAAATTAGCAGTATCGTTAACATAAAATGATAATAACATAAAGGATACACAATGGATAATGCGATAACGAAGGTACGCCTCTTATAGTTTATTATTATTATTATTATAAATATTTTACTCTTATAAGTTCTTGCTGCAATTCTATATAGGGCTAGTATTCTTCGCGAAATTTTATATAAAAGCAGCAGTGTTCTGCTTGAATTATTCCGCAATATATCCGTGATTTAGTTTGGCTTCCCTTTTTATGCCTTAAAAATTTTTTAAAAATGCAGTAAATGAATTCAATCCTCTTTTCCGTAAATTTCTATAAACTGCTTTGGTGTAGACCTAATACTCTTGAAAAATTATGACTTTTCTTATGGTATTTCTTATACCTATATGACTTATGATATGACCAATTTTCGAATAACACAATAATGAAATTCTGAGTTCGATTTTTTCTCTAAAAAATTCATCAATCAATAAATTTCTTTTCCGTTCAAAAATTGGGTATGGCACGTCTTGCTGTTTTATATAACTCAGTGAACAGTTGATATTAAATTTGAAGAAATTCACAATCATGAATTTTTCAAAAATTTTCCCGTTGTCAGCGCTATAGTATACTGAGCAACTATATAATCCTCGCAGTCAATTATCCACCTCATCAATGCCTATCACTGTTGGGCGCCAAATCATGTAGTGCTGTATTCAAATGCCCCACGCTGGGCGCCAAATCATATAAAGCTTTTCCTGGGGAGTCACTCTCACCTCCAAGGACAAGTCGATACACGAAGGGTGAATCTTGCACTGAATCAACAGTGTTGAGGTTATAAATTTTGTAACAGCGTGCGTGGACGCCAAGTATACACCAGACTGATTGGTTCACTACAAGATTCAATACAATTGTCGGAATCGCAGGAGGCCTAAACGCTCGCTCATCCTTGATTCTTCTTATGACAGATTGTATGGTGAAGAAATTTTTATAAGTAGTGTAGCGGTTGCTTAACACTGAATACGGATACCTTAAAATTATTACCTGTGAAAAATGAGCATACAAAATCATACAGGTCGAGCAAAAATCCCGATGTAGATCATTTACGGGACTGGGTCTCTAATAAGTTCGGAAGATTAAGATAGGGTACAAGGACCAGATATCGTTCGGAATATATTTCGAGAACAGAGTCTTGTCGGGTTTTAAGCTCTATTGTAGGAAATTATATGATCTCTGGTTGCATCTGCTGTACAATAGACGAATTCGCTCCTAAGTCGAGGTTGGTAACAGATAAAAGCTGATATATGAGCAGATAAGGACAGAGAATGAATATCTCGATCTGACCCCACTCACTACATCCACTTAGACCTGTTCCAAAATCCAGCTCACTTCAATTATTTCACTGATCGTATTCGATCGGTTCTTGATAATATAGGACGTATCAGACACAATAATTGACAGGCTTAAGAAATAATCGAACTCAGAAGACGTATTAACAAAATTGAAATATATTATAATAAAATAAATGATCTCACAGTGCAGATTCAGAATATGATTTACAGATTGAAAGTGGTTTAACATTGACAAAAATGATTAGCAATTTTCTTGTGCTTGCATGACACCATGCAGGATTCAACAGAATTCTACAATTGATAAAATTCAACAGTTTGTGAAAAATGGTGAAAATAAATTATAAAATATTCAAAAAAATGTTCGGGGTCGTGGTTCTGGCAGCGGAGGATAGTTAATCAACCACAAGTTCTATAAATTCTATATTGAACAAATTCTAGGCTCTTAATATCTAATGAGCGCTTGTCGGCGTGGCCAATAATTTAACGAAGAAAAATTTATATTTTCTGCACTGTAATATTTTCGAAGCGTAGATTGGGGCCCCTTTAAATTTTACAACTCACGTGAAACTCCTTGGCGGTCGTGGTTTTCTTCTTTAGATCAAAATCGTTGATCGGCGGCGGTCCAGGCTTCGGTCTCAGCACGTGGGGAATTTTAATTTAATATCTCCTTCACCAAATTAATTAAGGGATAATTTACCTTTAAACTTTTGATTTATCGATTGATGAAAATAGATTTACAAATAACAAATAGAATAGCCTAAGATATTGGCTCACAAATAAAACATATAAAATCGAATGAAAATTTTACGAATAGGTCTTGGTAACTTTAACGAGGTCTGAACGGTGAGGATTTCAAAAGGGAAGTGAAGTCTTTTTTCTAAGCTACTTGGCTAGAACCTTTCTCTGAGAATCTCGGTGTAATAAATTTGCATGGAAATTTGCCATTGGTAGAACGGTTATGACGAAGACGTGACGTCAGTGGCAAGCAACAGAATATAATCCCTTAAATTATGATAATAATTCAATTTGTATAATTCTTAAAACTGCTTAATCTCCTAGACATAGTTCCTCTTATACAATGTACATGTGCTAGCGTATATGATAAGGCAGGTTTGTTGTCTGATAACAGATTATCATATGTTGTTTTCAAACGATCACCTTTTTGGTGCTATTTCTATGCACTATGATTGGCTTAGACTTGCCGAAGAGATTCAATCACCATGTGGTTCAGTTGAAATAATAATTAATAAATGAATATTCTTGTGCAATTTTTATTATGTCTGAGACTGTTATAATTGATTTCTGCTGTTTTTATCAATAATATAATGTTCATGCTATGACCTAGTTAGTTACAATAATACTTGACATTATAATATAATTTCTTAAATAATAAATAAGTTCAACAATAATACATACATTTTATTTTTTATTCGAAATTCTTGGTCCTTTATTGATAGTTTTTTACTTTTTAGAAATAATATTCTAGCTTGCATGAATCTGGCATGACATTTTACAATACATTGAATCAGTCAGCTGTGTTTGAGCTGCTTTAAAACATCTGATCAATAGTAAACAAAGTGTAACCTCAAAATTCAATGAGCAATTCATAAATGGTTCGTGCTTTATTTGCAGAATAATAATTATAATTTTATTAAATAATTCTTTAGAAAATATTCAGTACAGAACAGTACTCTTATCTGATATACAGTTACTAATAAGGAAGCTTTATCGCTCGGTCGCTAACTATTCCTTTAGCAAATTCTTTCATTTTAAGAAGGTTAATCACAATTTTTCTCTCTTCTCATGAGGTCTATTTAAAAAATTCATCACAGTCCTTACAAGATCCCAATCCTAGGAAAAGCAATACCGCAGGTCTAAACTGCCCCGACTGAGACTATAATAACTTATTCTCAAGACTTATTTCTTATAACTTATTAACTTTCTATAACTAATTAACATAACTTATTCTTTTTTAGTTGAGTAATGCCTCAAACAATCACTTGCTAACGACACACAGAAAATAATCCTCAAGATGGAAACTCAAAAAGTATTTATGTGATTCCAGACAAGACCTTGATTCTCTGGCCAAATACCAAATACATAACTATTTTGTTTTTGTGTTTCGCTCATACACTCTTCCTTCAACTTATACACTTATACATATCTACACTTCTACACCAATTTGCTGCATACAATACAACAATATCAAAACAGCACCAGCTTCATCTATGAAGCCTCAATGATGTCTTTGAGTGTTTTTATGTTTTGTTCATACACTCTTATACACTTCTACACTTATACACTTGAATACTTCTACACTAACTTATACACTTCTACACTATTTTGCTGCATACAATACAACGACAATATCAAAACAACACCAGCCTCATGACTCATGACGTCTTTGAGTGTTTTTCTGTTTTGTTCATACACTTATACACTTCTACACTTATACACTTCTACACTTATACACTTCTACACTTACACACTTCTACACTTATACACTTCTACACTTATACACTTCTACACTTACACACTTCTACACATATACACTTCTACACTTATACACTTCCACACTACTACTTATACACTAACTTGTACAATATTTTGCTGCATACAATACGACGAAATTATCAAAACAACACCAACTGCATCTATGAAGCCTCAATGACGTCATTGTTTTAGTAGTAGAAATATGACGGTTGATGACAAAGTTCTGTGACAAACAGTGAAACAGCCCAGAAATATAATGCATGGATGAGATTTGCAGCTTGTTTGCTAGTTGAAACACTGCTAGATCCACTTCAAAGCGTCATCATTCCTCATAAACCACAACCAACGCTCCTCATTTATCCTGTACTGACAGAGTCCCACCGTAGTTACCGAGATTATTTACGTAGTGCATGTGTGGTTTATTGTCAGTATTGGTTAAATGGGGGAGTAGTGTTGTGGTTTATGGGAGTGGCTGACAGTTTGAGGTGGATTTTGGTTCGGGAGAGGTCTGTAGAGTAAAGTAGGGCTCAGTGTTGGAGCATGGCCTAACGAACTGTGTATAAGCCAACAGCTGAATATTCTATTTTGTTGTCAAATAAGCGCTGTGTAAACGGTAGATGTGAGAGAGAGAGGATGGAAGAGAGAGTGAGTGCGAGAATGAATAAGAGAAAGTTAGAGTGAGAGAGATCGACTAAGAGATAGGATGAGAGAGAGAGAGAGGGCGTGGAAGAAAGAGAGAGAGTGAATGAATAAAAGAAGGTTGGAGTAAGAGGGTGTGAGGGAAAGTGAGAGAGTGTGTGTGAGAGAAAGAGTGAGTGGGTGTGAGTCCGAAGAGGGAGGGAATAGTGTTGAGGGTGCATAGCGATGGTGAAGAAAGAGAGAGATATACTGAGAGATCAGAGTAAACGGTGCGAAGAGCGACAGAGAAGGTGAAAGTGAACGAGAAGTCAACACTTCCTTATCATCTATCACCTCATCATAGATGTCTCTCAATTAATTCGATACTAAAACTGACCACTCTTTCAATGAACTTTGAACTGAAAACCTATATACTTCACAATGAATTTCTGCTCTGATGGGCCTTAAAATATCACAATTGTTTCTTATGATAGTGTTCACACATTGGAGTAATGGATATGTCTTAAGACACCCATGAGAACCAATTATTTTCTATATTTCTCTAGCACAATAATTTATTTTTCTTTGAAAGTATGGCTCCACTAAGGCTTATTCCTTGATGATATTCTTTGGAAAACGAAGTGTACATTAATTCTCTTCCTGTCACCCTTTATTGGAAAAGTAGTATACATTACATTTGGTAGTAAAAAGTAGTAGAGAAGTATAAAAATCTGGTGTGGCGCACTCACACAACTTTCCTTGCCGTTATGAAAATTGATCACCTTCACGCACATCTCAAGTCTACTATTCCAAGATCTGAGCCAGCTAGTGACAGGACAATAACGCTGGATACACTCGAGGTCTGCTATCTCTTCATAGTGGATGATTTAATAGAATCAACAGTTTGCAATTGAATAATCACATTTTCTCGAATTACGAGCTTATTTTCAAATTTAAGTGAAAATGTTACTGGACATTAATTGCAGAGATTTTCATGCTCAATCTTTTCCACTTGTTCTTTTCTTTGTTTAAATTGTATCGGAAGCCAGACAATTGGGAATCTAGAATCGAAAATTGCATAGATGGGGCGGAGCTCCTGGAATTTTACAGATATTTAACTTGTGGCAATTGATAGAGCTTATCAATGACTATATCAGGTATAAATTTATCGAAATCGTTGCAGCCGTTTTTTAAAAAATCGCGAAAAACCCTGTTTTTGACAAAATTTTCGCCATTTTAGCCGCCATCTTGAATTGCATTTGATCGAAATTGTTCGAGTCCGTTAATCGGGAGATGAGATATCGTGTACACAGACGCACATACACTCATACACACACACACACACACACACACACACACACACACACACACACATACTGGAACAAGGTAGCATACGGGGAGGTGAGAAATGAACATACATTGCGGGAGGCTGATTTACACACATTTACACACATGTTGGAGACTTAATTTTTGTTTTAGAAAGTATATTAATATGTGTTCAATACAGTTGTAACTTTTTTTTCTGTTAACTTGAAAAAAAAATTACGCATTAAACCTACAAAAAGGGGAGAAATGTGTGTACACTTTCACTGAACAAACCGAGGAGAAATGTGTGTACACTTCCACTGCACAAAGCGGGGAGAAATGGTGTGTACACTTCAAACCCACATTCTGGGAGGAATTGTGTGTTTAGTTTAACTTACAAAGCGGGGACAAAACCGGTTCTTAACACAAGTTCTGGCTGCAACACTTATTTCGATATTTACTATTCTATTTGATCATAGAATACAATATCGTATGGGTCTTCGAAAGCCAGTTACATGAACGTTGATTTTTGTACGATTGTTTTTTGCCATCCTTATGAATTCGAATAAGTGCAACTTGTCAAACATCATCTGTTTGATCTAATAGAATTTTATAAGGACGGTAAAAAATCGATGTGTATGTAACTGGCTTTTACTAAACAGGCTTCACGAATTACAATACGATAATAGGATAGTTGATACAATACATGGTTTTAATTCAGATTCATTCATTGATAGAAATAAAAGGAGATTCCGGTGTCGATAGC